>NC_053028.1:662750768-662890138 GCF_003073215.2 Triticum urartu | reverse complement strand
TTGACTTCAGCTCAGTCCAAAGATCATTTTTCTGCATATCATTGACATAAGACACCTCAGGGTCTTCTGTAGCCGGCTTTAACCATTGCTGGATGTTGATCGGGATCTTGTCCCTAACCAAAACCCTGCACTGAGCAACAAATACGCTCTTTGTCCGGAGGGGTTCAATCGGTTGGCCGTCGGGCGCGATTGCTATGATCTCAAACTTTTCATCCGAGCTCAACTTTTTCTTCGGGCCTCGTCTCTTTACCGAAGTTGTGCTCGATCCGGGGGGCTAAAAAAAGAACAAAGACTTAATTAATATGTGTACATACCAAAACAATGAATGCATCAATTAGCTAGTTAGCAGAAGCTTAACTAATATATATACCTGGCGGGACTCGGTTCGGTCACCGGAGACGTCATCACGGTCTCCTTCTTGTACCGGCATTGGATCACCGGAGCCGTCCTCACGGTCTCCTTCTTGCACCGGCATTAGGTCACCGGAGCCATCATAATCATAGCCAGCTGCTTCCAGACCATCGGTGTCGTTGAGAAACAACGAGCAGACGACATCACTTCCTCGTGCGATTATGTCCCCCAACAACTCTTCTTGTACTTCGTGTCTGGTGGTGTCCATAGTTTCTACAAATATTTACAACATGGCAATTATTATTCAAACATGACAGATGGATATATTAGTGGCAAACGTAGAACTAATATTAATTAGTGGCCTCGACGCTGCTTCTCTAGGGTTTGGGGTGGCCTCGACGCTGCTTCTCTAGGGTTTGGGGTGGCCTCGACAACGCTTCAAGGATAAAAAAAGAAGAGGAAGAAGAAAAAAAAGAGGAGAAGAAAGAATAGAGGAGTAAGCCCGCGTCACTTGTGGGACGTGGATGTACTGTCCGACACCGACGACCACATGTATCTCACACTGACGATACTTGCTATTTAGGTTTTCCTCTACCGCTCGGCGACCCTCGACGACCCTCGTTCCCGATAAAAAAAAGAGGAAGAAGAAGAAAAAAAAGAGGAGAAGAAAGAATAGAGGAGTTCTTCTCCTCTATTCTTTCTTCTCCTCTTTTTTTCTTCTTCCTCTTCTTTTTTTATCCTCTTCTTCCTCTCATGTTCGACCCCCCCCTCGTGTTGAAGTTATCGGGAGGGGGTATATCGACCCCCCACGTGTTGAAGTTATCGGGAGGGGGTATATCGACCCCACCCCACGTGTTGAAGTTATCAGGAGTTTATATCGATACGACATACATACATGCGGGAAAATAATATTATCGGGGAGGGGGTATATATATCGACCCCCCCTCGTGTTGAAGTTATCTGGAGTTTATATCGACACAACATACGTACATGGGAAAATAATATTATCGGGGAGGGGGTATATCGATCCCCCCACGTGTCGAAGAAAAAAAAGAAGAAAAAAAAGAGGAGAAGAAGAAAGGAATAGAGGAGAAAAGAGAAAATAGAATATATATATATATATATATATATATATATATTCTATTTTTCTCTTCTTCTCCTCTTCTTTTTCTTCTTTTTTCTTCTTCTTATTTATTTCTCCTCATCTTCCTCTCCCCTCTTCTTCTCCTTTCTTCCTCTTCTTATTTCCTTTTTCCTCTCATTATTTTTCTTCTTCTTCCTTCTTAAAAATACATGAAGTAGTATTGCTTGTTTTTTTTAAAATAATGTTCAAATAGAAATTTTAGAAAAAAAGTAAAGGTTTTGCCTAATTCATTGTTCATATGAATATGCAAACATTTGCATATTTACAATAATCAATATCACCAAAAAAATCTATGAACAGAAAAAATAGTTTTTTCTGTTAATCTATCTTTTGCATACATATACACACATACATATACTATACATATACATATAATCAGGAAAAAACATATATGAATTTGCAAAAAAATTAAAAACAGGGGGAAGAGGGGGGCGGTGCCGGCCCTGACCAAAGCGAGAGGCGACGGCGGCGCGGGGCGGCGACGGCGAGGCAGAGGCAGGGTGGCGACGCGGGGCGGCGACGGCGTAGGGGCGCGACGCGGAGCGGCGACGGCGTCGGGGCGGCGCGGGGAGGTGACCGCGACGGCGCGGGGTGGCGCGCAGTGACGGAGTCGGGGCGGCGCGGGGTGGCGACGGTGTCTGGGCGGCGCGGGACGGCGTCGGAGGCAGGGCGACGACGGCAACGATGAGGCGCAGAAGGGCAGCCTGGCGGCGTCGGGCGGGGAAGACGAACTGAATGGAAATTTTCACAAGTGCTAGTTATATAGAAAAGGCATTGGTCACGGTTCGTGGCACAAACCGTGACCAATGCCCCCTTTAGTCCCGGTTGGTGCCACCAACCGGGACCAACCGGGACCAAAGGCCTCTTTTCAGCAGCCCAAAGGGCGGGAAGCGGCGGCCTTTGGTCCCGGTTGGTAGCATCAACCGGGACTAAAGGTGGGCATTGGTCACGGTTTGTGCTACGAACCGTGACCAATGCCCCCTTTAGTCCCGGTTGCTGGCACCAACCGGGACGAAAGGTTGTGTGCTAGAACTGGCGCAGTGCGGTGGGATGTTTAGTCCCACCTCGCTAGCCGAGAGGGGCTTGGAGTGGTTTATAAGCTCTGCCGAGCCGACCACTTCGAGCTCCTCTCTACTGCAGGCTTACGGGCCTAAATCCACTGTCTGTGCCTGTGGGCCTACTGGGTCTCCTGCGGGCCTGAATCCTGGATCATGGTAGGGTTTCTAGTCGTATTCAGGCTGTGGGGGCTCAGTAGGAGGCACTTTTTTTGTTTTTTGTTTTCTTTACTTATTGTTGCTATTTTTAATTTTTTCCATTTTTTGTTTTGTTTTCTGCATTATTTATTTTCTTTTGTTTTTTGCTTTATTTTTTAATACTTTTTGCTTTTAGTTTTAGAAAAATTATAAACTTTCTGTTAGTGCCATTAGTTTTCAAATTAGAAAACACTTTTTTTATTTTTTTGTTTTCTTTCCTTATTGTTGCTATTTTTAATTTTTTTCCCTTTTTTTGTTTTGTTTTCTGCATTATTTCTTTTCTTATGTTTTTTGCTTTATTTTTTTAATTCTTTTTGCTTTTAGTTTTAGAAAAAATATAAACTTTCTGTTATAGCCATTAGTTTTCAAATTTGAAAACACTTTTTTAGTTTTTTTGCTTTTAGTGCCTATTTTTTTTTCCAGTTTTTTGTTTTGTTTTCTGCATTATTTATTTTCTTTTGTTTTTTGCTTTATTTTTTAATTCTTTTTGCTTTTAGTTTTAGAAAAATTATGAACTTTCTGTTAGTGCCATTAGTTTTCAAATTTGAAAACACTTTTTTAGTTTTTTTGTTTTCTTTGTTGCTTTATTTATTTTATTTTGTTTCTACTTACAACAAAATACTTATTGTTGCTATTTTTTTTCCAGTTTTTTTGTTTTGTTTTCTGCATTATTTACTTTCTTTTGTTTTTTGCTTTATTTTTTTATTCTTTTTTGCTTTTAGTTTTAGAAAAATTATAAACTTTCTGTTAGTGCCATTAGTTTTCAAATTTGAAAACACTTTTTTAGTTTTTTAGTTTTTTTGTTTTCTTTGTTACTTTATTTATTTTATTTTGTTTCTATTTACAAAAAATACTTATTGTTGCTATTTTTTGTTTTCCATATTTTTTGTTTTGTTTTCTACATTATTTATTTTCTTTTGTTTTTTGCTTTATTTTTTATTTCTTTTTGCTTTTAGGTCAGCAAAATTATAAACTTTCTGTTAGTGCTATTAGTTTTAGAAAAATTACAAACTTTTTGTTAGTGCCATTAGTTTTCAAATTTGAATAGTTAAAATTTGAATTCTTTGAAATTTTTGTGAATCACAAGTTTGTGATTAACTTTACTAAAAAATGAACATAGATGCACCTATAGAGAAAATTCGACCTAAATTCATAGTTTTCAAATGAACTCTGAAAAAGTTGGCATAGCATACTCGTGTGTTACAAAGTTGGCATGGTATCATCATAATAGTTGCGGGAGAAAGTCTTCAGTTTTTCTTCGCTTGTGTCATTTGCTTATTGCACCGTAACCATGGATAATCTTCATCGTTTATCAGGACGCTTGGGTCAGCCTTGACATTGAAGGGAGGAATTTCATGAAACTTTTCATAATCTTCAGACATGTCTGTCTTGCCGTCCACTCCCAGGATGTCCCTTTTTCCTGAAAGAACTATGTGGCGCTTTGGCTCATCGTATGATGTATTCGCTTTCTTATCTTTTCTTTTTCTCGGTTTGGTAGACATGTCCTTCACATAGATAACATGTGCCACATCATTGGCTAGGACGAACGGTTCGTCAGTGTACCCAAGATTTTTCAGATCCATTGTTGTCATTCCGTACTGTGGGTCTACCTGTACCCCCCCGCCTGAAAGATTGACCCATTTGCACTTAAACAAAGGGACCTTAAAATCAGGTCCGTAGTCAAGTTCCCATATGTCCACTATGTAACCATAATATGTGTCCTTTCCGCTCTCGGTTGCTGCATCAAAGCGGACACCGCTGTTTTGGTTGTTGCTCTTTTGATCTTGGGCGATCGTGTAAAATGTATTTCCATTTATCTCGTATCCTTTATAAGTCAATACAGTCAAAGATGGTCCCCTGGACAACAAGTACAACTCATCACAAACAGTGTTGTCACCTCTGAGACGTGTTTCCAACCAACTGCTGAAAGTCCTGATGTGTTTACATGTAATCCAGTCGTCGCACTGCTCCGGGTGTTTGGAGCGCAGACTGTTCTTGTGTTCATCGACATACGGGGTCACCAAGGTAGAGTTCTGTAGAACTGTGTAGTGTGCTTGAGACCAAGAATATCTGTCCCTGCATATTATTGAGTCACTTTCAAGAGTGCCTTTTCCAGTCAGTCTCCCCTCATACCGCTATTTAGGGAGACCTATCTTCTTAAGGCCAGGAATGAAGTCAACACAAAACCCGATAACATCCCCTGTTTGATGGCACATGGAGATGCTTCCTTCTGGCCTAGCGCGGTTACGGACATATTTCTTTAGGACTCCCATGAACCTCTCAAAGGGGAACATATTGTGTAGAAATACAGGCCCCAGGATGACAATCTCGTCGACTAGATGAACTAGGACGTGCGTCATGATGTTGAAGAAGGATGGTGGGAACACCAGCTCGAAACTGACAAGACATTGCGCCACATCACTCCTTAGCCTTGGTACGATTTCTGGATCGATCACCTTCTGAGAGATTGCATTGAGGAATGCACATAGCTTCACAATGGCTAATCGGATGTTTTCCGGTAGAAGCCCCCTCAATGCAACCGAAAGCAGTTGCATCATAATCATGTGGCAGTCATGAGACTTTAGGTTCTGAAACTTTTTCTCTGGCATATTTATTATTCCCTTTATATTCGACGAGAAGCCAGTCGTGACCTTCATACTGAGCAGACATTCAAAGAAGATTTCTTTCTTTTCTTTCGTAAGAGCGTAGCTGGCAGGACCTTTATACCGCTTCGGAGGCATGCCGTCTTTTTCGTGCAAACGTTGCAGGTCCTCCCGTGCCTCAGGTGTATCTTTTGTCTTCCCATACACGCCCAAGAAGCCTAGCAGGTTCACGCAAAGGTTCTTCGTCACGTGCATCACGTCGATTGAAGAGCGGACCTCTAGGTCTTTCCAGTAGGGTAGGTCCCAAAATATAGATTTCTTCTTCCACATGGGTGCGTGTCCCTCAGCGTCATTCGGAACAGCTAGTCCGCCGGGACTCTTTCCAAAGATTACGTGTAAATCATTGACCATAGCAAGTACGTGATCACCGGTACGCATGGTGGGCTTCTTCCGGTGATCTGCCTCGCCTTTGAAATGCTTGCCTTTCTTTCGACATTGATGGTTGGTCGGAAGAAATCGACGATGGCCCAGGTACACATTCTTCCTGCATTTGTCCAGGTATATAATTTCAGTGTCATCTAAACAGTGCGTGCATGCGTGGTATCCTTTGTTTGTCTGTCCTGAAAGGTTACTGAGAGCGGGCCAATCGTTGATGGTCACGAACAACAACGCCTTTAGGTTAAATTCCTCCTGTCTGTGCTCATCCCACGTACGTACACCGTTTCCATTCCACAGCTGTAAAAGTTCTTCAACTAATGGCCTTAGGTACACATCAATGTCGTTGCCGGGTTGCTTAGGGCCTTGGATGAGAACTGGCATCATAATGAACTTCCGCTTCATGCACATCCAAGGAGGAAGGTTATACATACATAGAGTCACGGGCCAGGTGCTGTGATTGCTGCTCTGCTTCCCGAAAGTATTAATGCCATCCGTGCTTAAAGCAAACCATACATTCCTTGGATCCTTTGCAAACTCATCCCAATACTTTCTCTCGATTTTTCTCCACTGCGACCCGTCAGCGGGTGCTCTCAACTTCCCATCTTTCTTTCGGTTCTCACTGTGCCATCGCATCAACTTGGCATGCTCTTCGTTTCTGAACAGACGTTTCAACCGTGGTATTATAGGAGCATACCACATCACCTTCGCAGGAACCCTCTTCCTGAGGGGCTCGCCGTCAACATCACCAGGGTCATCTCGTCTGATCTTATACCGCAATGCACCGCATACCGGGCATGCGTTCAGATCCTTGTATGCACCGTGGTAGAGGATGCAGTCATTAGGGCATGCATGTATCTTCTCCACCTCCAATCCTAGAGGGCATACGACCTTCTTTGCTGCGTATGTACTGTCGGGCAATTCATCATCCTTTGGAAGCTTCTTCAATATTTTCAGTAGCTTCTCAAATCCTTTGTCAGCCACAGCGTTCTCTGCCTTCCACTGCAGCAATTCCAGTACGGTACCGAGCTTTGTGTTTCCATCTTCGCAATTGGGGTACAACCCTTTTTTGTGATCCTCTAACATGCGATCGAACTTCAGCTTCTCCTTTTGACTTTCGCATTGCGTCCTTGCATCGACAATGACCCGGCGCAGATCATCATCATCGGGCACATCGTCTGGTTCCTCTTGATCTTCAGCAGCTTCACCCATTGCAGCATCATTGGGCACATCGTCTGGTTCCTCTTGATCTTCACCAGCTCCCCCCGTTGCAGCATCACCGTATTCAGGGGGCACATAGTTGTCATCGTACTCTTCTTCTTCGTCGTCTTCCATCATAACCCCTATTTCTTCGTGCCTCGTCCAAACATTATAGTGTGGCATGAAACCCTTGTAAAGCAGGTGGGAGTGAAGGATTTTCCGGTTAGAGTAAGACCTCGTATTCCCACATTCAGTGCATGGACAACACATAAAACGATTCTGCTTGTTTGCCTCAGCCGCATCAAGAAACTCATGCACGCCCTTAATGTACTCGCAGGTGTGTCTGTCACCGTACATCGATTGCCGGTTCATCTGCGTGCATTATATATAATTAAGGGTCCAAATTAATAGAAGTTCATCATCACATTAAAACCAAAGTGCATACATACTTCTCATCTAACAATATATAGCTCTCCAAAGCATCTAATTAATTAAACCATACATTGAAACTATGTAAAACATTTCAATGCGAAAACAAATGCGATCATAATTGCAACCAAGATAACAATTGATCCAACGGCATAATGATACCAAGCCTCGGTATGAATGGCATATTTTCTAATCTTTCTAATCTTCAAGCGCATTGCATCCATCTTGATCTTGTGATCATCGACGACATCCGCAACATGCAACTCCAATATCATCTTCTCCTCCTCAATTTTTTTTATTTTTTCCTTCAACAAATTGTTTTCTTCTTCAACTAAATTTAACCTCTCGACCATAGGGTCGGTTGGCATTTCCGATTCACATACATCCTACATAAATAAAATCTATGTCACGTTGGTCGGCATAATTTTCATAAACAATAAATGAACCAATAGTTATAAAGATAATATATATACCACATCCGAATCATAGACAGGACGAGGGCCGACGGGGGCGGATACCAAAACCATCGCACTATATAAGATGCAATAATAAAAGTAAGAGAATAATACAAGTATCTATGTAAACATACAAGTAAGAATATTTTTCCTTTCAGAAAGAAGATAAGAACAAGACGCTTATCACGGTGGTGCCGGCGATGAGCTCGGCGCGAGTGATCGACGGCGGTGAAGACGGGGACGGGGCGTGACGGACCGCTAAACCTAGACAAATATTGTGGAAAATGGAGCTTGGAGGTCGAGCTTGGAGAGGAGAAAGCTTAAGTAGTGTGGCTCGGGCATTCCATCGAACACCTTGTGTGCATAGGAGGTGAGCTAGAGCACCACCAAGCCCTCTCCCCCTCGGCCAGAAAAAAACAGAGCAGTGTGCTTTGCTCTTACACGAGGGGGTATATATAGGCACCTCATTGGTCCTGGTTGGTGGCATGAACCGGGACTAAAGGGGAGCCTTTGGTCCCGGTTCAAGCCACCAACCGGGACCAATGGTGGTGGGCCAGGAGCGAGGCCCATTGGTCCCGGTTCGTCCCACTAATCGGGACCAAAAGGTCCAGATGAACCAGGACCAATGGCCCACGTGGCCCGGCCGCCCCCCGGGCTCACGAACCGGGTCCAATGCCCCCATTCGTCCCGGTTCTGGACTGAACCGGGACTAATGGGCTGACCCGGCCTGGACCAAAGCCCTGTTTTCTACTAGTGGGTGCTGCCTCACCAACATGCCATCTCCGTCTCCTCCGTCGTGCTACCACCGCCGGTGACCATCCCCTCTACACCTCCTTGGGCATCAAAGTTTATAAGGAAAACACACTCACCCCACCGGAAACATCAAGATTTGAATCCCCTCCACCTGGGCCGCTTCTACATGTCATCGCCGGCTCCAGGTCACTCCTAGCCGAGACCTTGCCGGCGTCCCCACATCTCACTGGTGCTCACCACGACACCATCGTCTTCTGTTATGAGGCTTTGTGCCGCTTTCACAAGAATCAACCGACACAATTGAAAGTTTAGTTGCCTGTGAAATAGCAATTGCACTAAATTATAGATATGTGCATGTGGAATTGGGGAAGACAATGCTTCACATTTAATTTTTGTCATTGGGCATATTCACGTCCCTAGACTGCACAAATGATTTTGGGACGCATGAATAAAGACATGTTGAACTTTGTATAGTGAGTTGAATTGCTTGAACATACATTAATGTTCAATTAATAAGCACATATGTCATGAAATAGCAATTAAAATGTTCAATTAATACACACTCACCCCACCGGAAACATACATTAATGTTCAATTAATAAGCACATATGTCATGAAACTAATAATAAAACTTAAAAGGTGCACGTAATATATCAGAATGTTCAATTAATAAGCACATATGTCATGAAATAGCAACATATTGCCCATGCATTTATACATTTCTTTAATACTCGCATCACGGTCCTAAAATATGTTGTCCTCCCTCTTCTTGCTCCCATGGATCTGTTATAAAAAATAATAGCAATTAAAATAGACATGGCTGGAAACGTGCAACTGGTACCGGTTTTCTATATTGGTAGTGAAACCACTAAATAATATCCAATATAACTAAAAATCATCAAAATTATGTTCTAAAATAATTACTTTGTCATTATACCTTTCCGTCATTGTGACTATCCTTGGCGAAGATGGCGACTCCGACACTGGCTTCATCGCTATGGTGGAGATCAAGGATCCTCACCTTCGGTGTGATAGTTTTAGTATATCCTTGCATGCGTCATGTTAAGTCCTGCGATTTTAATCAAATCATAAAGGAAACGGTTTGCTGCATACACTGAAGGATGATTTTAGAATTCCGAATGGATTTTTTCTTCTTCTTTAACATGTTTTAAGTGTTATTTTGGAGCAATTTTCCAGATTGTTATCATGCATAAACACTACTGTATTTAGTATGCATCGGGGACTCAAAAAGCTTCGGTAAATCCTCTATTTACAGATCTTTTCCTGTAGGTCCAAAAAATGTGTTTCTGATAATAGAAATCAGAAGCTAGGTAAAAGAAACGGTCAAAAAACATCCCCGGCACTTTTGTTCTTCTCATTTAGACCAAAAAAGTTTACACATACTGTGTCAATGATAAGTCACAACCACAATAATTTGGGGATATGACTTATGGCCTCACACATGCAGAAACAACATTGGTGGTACTTGGTCAGCTACTGCGGGCAGTTTAAGGGACCGTCTCAAATAGTGGTAAGACACATATTATTTAGTCCTGCTGATCTATCCTCCGTGCAAAATATAATGGAAATAAATTCTATTAGCTAATGTAAAAAGAAAGTCGACACATTTGCACAACTACTGTATCCCGAAACCTGAATAAACTGAGTTACTGGAGGAGCATACAAACTAAACAATCCTATTGTTATATATATATATATAATCTATACATTCAATTCATCAACAGAGAGGGGCTACTCTGCACAATACCACATTCTCTGAAAAATAAACAACACAAAGATGAAGTTGAGAGGAGGAGGGGGGGGGGGGGGGGGGGGGGGGGGGGAGATGACATGCTCACTAATCATTACCTTCTTGTATGATGAATGTACCAGCACACGAGGAGATCAGGGCTTACGAGGTTGATCCTGGTAGATGCATGGGTGGAGGTTGTGCCCGCTGGGGTGCCGACCTTGAACTTAAAGATGCGGGGTGGTGCGACGATGGACTTCTTGAGGTCAGGCTGGTCCTCGTCCCTGACAAGCGCCTCGACACCCGGGCCATAGACCTCCTCGATGACATTTTGTTGTTGATTGTTATTAACAATACTGGCAATGGCAATTCAGTTTTGTTTGTAGTCATGTTCAGTTTTAACTTAACCATTCATATTTACTGAGAAATATTATTCTCTGGCTCTCACTATGTACATTGGTCATGAATTTAATTTAGATCATTCATGTCCTATACTTCTATCTGATCCTAAAGCATGGCAAGTTGGAAACTATCAATGCTGTTCTGAAATGCTATCTTCACAGAATTCACAAGTTGGATTATGCACCAATGTATGGACCATTTTTTTTGTTAGCTTCATATTTTATATGAAATAAAGAACCATACATGTTCAAACAAGTTATGTTCAATGTGGAATATTTCATACGGATGAAATTCTGTAACAACCAATGATGAACTGTGTACATAAGGATATAATATTTTGGCTGAAAATTATAAAAAGAACATTTTGGCTGAGAAGTTCCACGGATGAACGAGAACTTACCAGCGGATTATGAATGTCAATTTTCTAAGGAGTACAGTTTAAATCACCATCATTGATTACTGCCTTTCCACTAAAGAATGATTATTGGCTTGAAACTTTGTGGTTTCTACAGAACGGAAGGTTAACATTAGTTTACTCTTTGTAAAGTACCTTTCAAAGATAATAATATGCAGATAAGAAAAATACAATATCCCTCAGGTGCACTTACAACAATATATAATATGACCAAATCGAATCTGCAAAAAATGACTGGGGGATGTGAAATAGAAAATGAGGGCAGAAATCCAGCTAAGCAAACACACTTGTACAATGTCGCTGAAACATGGACCCAATTGTTAACCCCGTAAACCTGAAGATCAAGTTAAAGAAAATAAAATAAAATTAGAAACTTCTCATCAAGTAAAACTTTGGGAAGTCGTTGAAACATAGATAACAATTATCAATCTGTAAACCTGAAGATTCCATGAAGAGCAATGACAGAAAAGCAAAAGGATTAGCCATACCAGCCTACGTAAACCACGTCCAAAATTTTGGGACATAAGCACTCACCAAGTACGAGTTCCGAAACTCCAAAGTAATAACCCTGTCCTCCTGAGGTCCTGATCATGTTCAGCTATGACAATTTCGTATTGACAGCGATTGATTTAACCTACAAGAGCACAAATCAAAATCATTTTAGGTCCTGGTCATGTTCAATCAAGAGAACAAGTATGTTTGTCAAGCCTCGCCACTACTAGGAAAAGCCTTACTAGTAGCGTAGGTTTTTTGCATACTAGTAGCGCGTGCACCCGCGCTACTGTTACGACGCTACAGCTAACTTTTAGCAGTAGCGCGTTTTTACCCCGCGTTATAGCTAAAAAAGTTACTAGTAGCGTGTTCCACCCGCGCTACTGCTATTACATACACGCGCTACCAGTGATGAAACTGGGCGCTACTAGTAACTTATTAGGAATTAAAAAAAAATTAAAAAGAACCTATTCTATTTTATCACACAATTGTCGTATCTACCATCACACAATTTCTCATTGTAGCTAGCGGCAACTCATGTATAATTCCTATCACATAGTGTTGTGTGGCTAGTCAATGTGCGAAGCCTGCCCGGCCTGATCACGTGGCCTGCAGCTGCGACGAAACACACCGGGCAGCCTCGCGAGCCACACCTGACCGACGGCGGCCGCCGCCTTGAGTTGCGACGTCGTTACGTCCCTCGCCCTGACCCTCAGCTCTAGCAGGCCTCGATCGATGTCGTCCTTGTGCCTCGCCATCAGCGGACGAAGGAATCCATCGGCAGCCACGACACCATCCAGTCCATGAACCTCTCGACGACCGTCAGCGTCGCCACCACAAGCCTGCAACATTACCAACAGAGATTTGGAAACTTCAGATTCTTGAGAAGAATGACACGGAAAAACAATGCAGTACATGTCGATGCCAATGTGCTACAATTTTTTTCCGAGATTCTTATTTAAGCCATAATGCACAACTGAACTACACACTGAAGCAGCACATAGCTACTTCCATGACATAAGATAACACAAAAGATTAGAAGCAATTCTGTTGTGTTGGAAGCCCTAAAAAGAAACAGCACTTACGAAGCACATAAGGAGTTAGAGGCATAATTCTTTCCGTAATTTTCTATCTATCCATTTTTCTAAGTAGTCACTTCAATACCTTGATATCTTTCATGTTTTCAAAGATAACAAAGTCCATGAATCTACTGTTGGTAGAGCATAGTGACTATACAAACTGAAGCCTGAACATATATACCTGCCAGTTCACAGACTTGACAAATGAATTCTTAAGTTAATGGGCTTTTCCTCTTTCCTGAAGAAATCATTTGGTCTGCTCTTTGTTGGTACTACCTACAAGAATTCGTAATACAAATTCTGAATACAACCTTTGATAGTAAGAGAACTAGCTAAAGTAGAAACCAAAGGACGACATACCTTCCCTCAAACAGGTTATGTTAGATGATCCGCTTGTGTGGTTCTTGTTCAGAGCAGTGAGCAGTTGTCTTCTTGTTGTTGAAACCAGAAAAAGTATTGAACCTGCAGCAAGGTTGCACGAAATGGTTTAAAACATTCAAATGAAGCCTCACTTCACTTGCAGTTCAAAGAAATATGAATCTAAGCTGGCCAGGAAAAGCACATAGATCCTTGTTCCAATTATTCAACATAAGCTGCCGGCAGCGGACGCCTCTTATATACAGTCAAACTAATGCAGGCATAAGAAGAACACCAAGCTGACAGTGGAGACCAAACTAGTCATCAGCCGGCAAGGGCATCATCATGACCCCATCTACTACTTCAGCGAATGGAAACTTACCCAAATGGACTCCAGGAACAAAAAGGTGAATTTAGAACAATGTTGATGTATAATCAAGAAGAATTAATATGGTCACTTATGTAGTCACTTTACACAAACTGGACGCCAGCAGAACTGTGCAAAACCCGGACGACAGGAAGACTGAAGATTGAATTTAATAGCGCACATATATGCATCACATAGAGGATTTCTAGCCGTGATTTTCAGCTATTAGCATGTTAAGTTCTTTTTTCTCTTCTTGCAGGAATGCTTATTGTTGGAACTTCACCCTCAAGATCGATCACATAAAATTGCACGAACACACGCGCACAAAAACCTGATCGCCAAGGGCCCATATCGTGCCCTTTGTTTTCCTCTTTATTTCTATTTTCTGGTTTTCCCAACTCACGGTTCTTCAGCCTCCCGATCACCTCCATCACCGACATCTTCGTCGCATCGCCCCACTGCTCTATGGTGCCAACGATCGGTAAAAACTTATCGGTAACGGTTCGAAGTAACTTCTCCACAACTGCGATGTCCTCCATCTTTGATCCGAGAGCCCGCATCTCATTAACCAGGGAGGTTAGCTTCAATGCAAATTCACCAACCCCTTCTGATTCTTTCATGCTCATCCTCTCGAACTCCCTCCTTAGAGCTTGAACACGAGCCTTCTTGACACGATCATCTCCAGCATGCATCTCCTTGAGAGCTTCCCAAGCTTCCTTTGCCGTCTCTTTCTCCGATATGGTCATGAAAACGGCATCAGGCACAGCTTGGGCTATGGCGGCGAAAGCTTCTTGGTCCTTTATCTCCTCGACCGCACCATCACCTTCCACCGCTGCCCAGACTCCACGTGCACGCATGAAGATCTTCATCTTTGCAGCCCACACCCCATAATTGCCGCCTTCAAGCATGGGGAACTGGATGGTCACACCACCACCACTCGCCTTCGAAGTGGACATGATCCTCTTCGATTTTCCGTCGTCCGTGACACAACTTGACGGCGACGAAGAATCCTTCAACTCCGCCGTGACGCAACTTGATGGCGAAGCCTTCACACCTTGCTCTAGATACCAATTGTTGGAACTTCACCCTGAGGATCGATCACATAAAATTGCACGAACACACGCGCACAAAAAACTGATCGCCAAGGGCCCATATCGTGCCCTTTGTTTTCCTCTTTATTTCTATTTTCTGGTTTTCCCAACTCACGGTTCTTCAGCCTCCCGATCACCTCCATCACCGACATCTTCGTCACATCGCCCCACTGCTCTATGGTGACAACGATCGGTAAAAACTTATCGGGAACAGCTCGAAGTAACTTCTCCACAACTGCGATGTCCTCCATCTTTGATCCGAGAGCCCGCATCTCATTAACCAGGGAGGTTAGCTTCAACGCAAATTCACCAACCCCTTCTGATTCTTTCATGCTCATCCTCGCCTCCGGGACTATCTTCTACGTACTAGATAACTTCCAGTCAAATTGTTTTAAGACACTGCTGGAACTTTGAACTTCCACCAGTTCCTTATATTTCCATGCCGTACCTGCAAAAGCAGCAGCCAAAATCATCCAACGCGGCAGCAATCTAGCATCGAAACTTCAAGATGAGCGAGAGGACAGGGCGTCCCATGGCGGAACGGGACTGTCTCGCGGTGCTGAATGGGGACAGGGTCGTCCAATTTCGACCCTGCTGGACTAGCTGGCACCCGTGGAATGGGGCATGAGCCGGCAGAGAGCGGCGGCGAGCTTACCCGAAGGCGACGCGGTGGGTGACCTCGAGGCACTGCCAGTGCTCGTTGGGGTTGAAGTACGTGCACACCAGCAGCGCGTTCGCCGCACGGAATGCCAGCACGTGCTCTAGCACCCGACGCTCCGGCCACGGCCGGATCCGCGGCGCCTTCATCAAAGGCTGCGGCGGTGCGTCTCCTCCTCCCTCCTCTTCCGGCCCTCCTCGCCTCACTCCAGTCCCTCCACCTCTCCACGCCGGCATCCACGACGACTCCCTCGACACCCCGGCCTCCGACGCCGTCCAGGGCGCCATACATAACCGTATCGCTGGGATGCCGGAGCGGGCCGCCGAGAACCTCCACACGGCGCGCTTTGCCGTGCCGGCGCCCGTGGCCAACGTGCTCAAGGGGGAGCCCTGCTTGATCGCGCGCATGATTGGGTTTGGTCGGACACTGGGACGGCAACGATCGAAGAGGAGGAGACGAGAGGAGAGGAGGTGGAGGGGATCTCAATCTAGATCTGGGACGGTTCTCGACCGCAGGGGTGTGGGGTGGGGGGGATTGGAGTGATGCACTTAGCGGTAGCGCGGTTGTCCCACCTGCGTTACAACTATGTACTTACTAGTAGCGTCGGTTTTACATCACACGCTGCTAATATTTTTTGATCTGGTCGTGTGGTATGACACACTTATCAGTAGCGTGCCCAAAAGAAACCAACGCTGCTGCTAAATCATACCAGTAGCGTGCTTTGTACCCAGCGCTACTGGTAGTTACCGGTAGCGTGGGGACACAAACAAACGTTACTGATAAACTTCTATGTATAAACATTTTCCTAGTAGTCGCGCTACTGCATGGCCAATAGCTATACCCTTACCCTGCTATCAAGTTCTTGAAATCGTTACGGGTTTGCTATTTAACAGTCAAGTGTTTTTCAATTCGTCAACATTCAAATTTGTGTCCGTCCGTTCTTCTGCGGAGATTCATGCTAATTTTCTTTTTTTCTTCGTACTGGCGCCCTGTTTCCTTCGGTTGGTTTTCTTTTACCGGGTTCGGTTTTTCTTTGTCTAAACCCGTAACCGCGCCCGTCCTGTTTTTTTTGTCCTGTTTGAATTTTGGAGTGGGTGTCGTACCCTTTCGTTTGGTCATTCTGTTTCGATAAGGCTGAGGGAGAGAGCTCGAGCGGCAGCGGAGAGGAGGCGATTCATGGTGATTCCGAGCTATACCACCGTTGGATTTTGATTTCTCCTCCCTTTTCTCTTCGTTCCCCGGCTGCCGAGGTTGGTTCCCCTTGTCTCTCGCGTTCCCCTTGGTCCTGTAGTTCCAGGTCTATGTGAGTTTCGTGGTCGTGGATCGTCTATTTGCTCTTGTTTGTGGATCTGTGGTAGGTGCTGTCGTGTTGTTCTAGTCCACCCTTCGTAGTCTGCCCAATTTCCCCCCTCCATTCTGCTCGCCTGAGTTGTGTAGGAGCTTGTAGTTGCGGGTTCTAGGTATGTAGTTGTGTAGGAGCTTGTAGTTGCGGGTTCTAGGTATGTAGTTGTGTAGGAGCTTGTAGTTGCGGGTTCTAGGAGCTTTGTGGTTGTTTTTCTCTCCTGACGTGTGCTAGGCTTTAGTTTTGTCTATTTTGTGCGGTAGATGGTGGAGGAACACGTACTGGTAGTTGCAGCGGTTGATTTGCCTTTTAGTTGCAGTGGTGTCTGTCCCCTTGCTGTTAGATGATGGTTGTAGGTGGCTGGTCATGAATTCCCTCCGGTAACTGAGTTGTTTCTGAATGTGTTTCAAGAATCTCACTGAATTTGATGCTTGTTTTCCAGTGAAATTTCTAGTTGAACTTCAGTTTCCTTTCTCTCTATTTTGTAGTCTATTATTAGTGTACTTACCTTGTAACTTGCACTATTATATGAGTGTACTAACTGTGTAATTATTATGTAATATCAGTGTATTTACGGTCTAATATAAGTGTATTTACTTTGTTACTTGCACTGTAAAATCAGTGTACTAACTATGTAATTACACTGTAGTATCAGTGTACTTACACGGTAAATCATAGTGTAATTTCAGTTTAATTTTACTCTGCAATCCTAGTGATTTCAGCATGTGGTTAGTTAGTCATGCAAGTGGATCTCTGTGTATTGTAGCTCAAAATTACTATGGATCTTACCCATTTCAGTGTAACTACTGTAATATGTTTGCAGAACCTCCCTGTCCCTGCTTTTACAATGTAATACTCCCATTTTACAATGTAATTCTCCCATATTTTTTGTAATTACCGTGTAATATGTTCTAGTAGTATGACTGTGTAATTACAGTGTTATACTCCATATTACAGTGTAATTCTCATAATTCTCCCATGTTTGTAATTGTTGTGTAATTTGTCCTAGTAGTACTTCCAAATACTGCTAGAACAAATACTGCCCATGTTTGTAATTTACTAGAATTTTTTTTACAGTGTAGTACTTCCAAATACTACTAGAATTACAATGTAACTTTCCTCCCAGAATTACTGTGTAATTTATCATCCAATTACAATGTAATTTGTCGTAGCAGTGTTCTGTAATTTTTTCTCTGATTCCAGTGTAAATCCTGATTACAGTGTCCTGAGATATGCAAGTTTTTTCAGTGTATTATGCCATGGAATCACTGTGTAATTTGTCCTAGTAGTTACACAGTAATTTAGCCTAACTAGTGTATATGCCCAGATTTACAGTGTATTATGCACTAGAATCACTGTCTAGTATGCCCAGGTTTACAGTGTAATTATGCCCAGATTTACCTATTTTTTGTAGTGTAATGTTCATGCTTTAGCTCTGTAATTTTCAGGTTTAGATTTATGGGAAAGCTTCGGAAAGTCTCTCACCAGGATGTTCCGTTAGTGTCATCTTTTGAGAGTGCAGATCCCATCCGTGAACCATTCGTTCCTAATGACTTTGCGGAAGATGGATCATATCTAATGTCTATGGTAGTTATTTTTCTGTTATTTTTTTCTAGTTATTTTCTTTTTGAGTTTATGTAATCAATTTATTTATTTTGGCTTTGTTGTCTTTTCCCTTTTTTAGGAACTTTCTGGTGATGAAGGAGCCTTTGACAAAGCTCTTTTCAAGTTCTATGTTAATCAAGTTGGTTATCTGCTTTCTCTTTCTTGTTCTAGCTGTTTTATGTTGTTGGTTATTTTCTCTTGTTTAGGTGACTTTTGGCTTTATGTTTTTTCAGAAAGTAAAATCACTGAAGAGGAAGTTGTCATCAGCTGGTAGAAGAAATGTGGTTAGTCCTTTTCCTCTTGCCATGATGCTCTCGTTCAATATTAGCTTGTTCATCTTATTATTTACATTTTTAGTGCACTTCTTTGATATCTATTTCCTTTTTGTTTGTTGTAGAGGCAGAAATGGTCTACTGATTTCCCGACTTGTCTGACCTTCATCAGATATTTCTGGAAAGTTTTTCTCTGGGCAGTTGATGGCATGTGTGATCGGCATAAGGCTGTAATCCAGACCTATGGCATGGGGCGTCTTCTTAATTTTGTTAGGACCGAGGTTGCTCTTAGGCTAGTTAAGTGGCTTGCCAGTAGGTTTGACGTACCTGCTTCTGAGTTCCAGTTAAAAAAGAAGTTCATCCCAATCACCAAATATGACATTCACAATATCATTGACCTCCCAGTAGATGGTGAGCCACTTCTTTGTGATCCCGAGTCAGGCCGTGATTGTGTCCTCTCTCATTTCAATCTGTCAAGTATTCCTCCAGTTTCTTTCTTTGCCAACAAGCTGAAATCTTCTGAAGTTGAGTTGCCTAACGACGACATTTTCATATGCTTCATGATTGTTGCTTTCTCCTCATTTCTATGTCCAAACTCTAGCCTCAGTCCTAGTCCAAAGTATCTCATATCAAGGATTGTCGCTCTGTTTGCAAGCTCGATCTGTCGCAATTTGTTTATGAGTGGTTGTTGTCTAGTATTAAGAAATTCAAGGATTCTACTAAAGTTGCTTCGAAGAGATCTTTGACGTTTAGTGGCTGCCATTACGCCTTGGCTGTAAGTTTTTGTCATATGTAGCTCATTCCACTGATCGTGTAGTGTCCTTTTTCTTTCTTTTTTAACCTCGTTTGTGTTTGTTGTTATAGGTTTCTTACCTTGATCATCTCAATTTCGGTCCCCACTCTGTCCCTGATGTCAAGTCTCGTCTACTAGCATGGAGAGGTAACAAAGTCAAGCAGTTTGCAGAGCTTGATAGAAACAATAGCCCCTCTTATGGGAAGAGGCCACTGAAGGCTTTTTGTCCTACAGTTCATTTGCAGGTATTTGTTTTTGTATTGTTCATTTTCTTTATTGCTTTTGGTTATGTTTTTAATTTCCTTTTGGTGTGTGTAAACTTGTTTCTATTTTTGCAGGAGCGTGTTGATAAATCTACAACAAGTAAGGATGTTGAATTTCCTCCTCGCAATGCCTTGTTTGCAGTGACTGTTCTGAATTCTTTTGGCCCTCGGTTTGGCTCCAAGGTACTTGATATGTGTATATTTTCATATGTAGTGTTTTCATATATGTAGTAATCAGTGTTTACTTTGGCTTTTTTGCATTTTTTATTACTTGTCTCATTTCTCGGTTGTTTATTTTGTTCAGACTGCTCAGGAACTTGCTGAGCTTGTTGAGGATAGGAACAAAGACAAACCCAAGATATTTGTTGATTGGCCAGAGTCTCTTATTATTGAGGTGTTGGAATGTTTGTCCCGGTGCCCTTTGCACACAAACACTGCTCCTGCAACAAAAGTTTCTGTCAGCGAGGATATTTCACAGAATAAATTCTCTTTTGGTTAGTTGCATTTTTCCCTTGTATTTTTGCTTTCTCTATTTATGTATTAATTTTGACTTTCATTAGTTTAGTTTTTGTCTCTTTGTTTACTTTATCTCATTTTTGTTGCTTTGTTTCGAGATATTGTGTAGGCAATAAGTCTGTTTCTATTGAGACCGTTATTCCTGATAAGAAACGTGCAAGTATTGAGGATATTCCATCCAGTGAAGTACATGTAGAGATTCCAAATATATGCCAGGCTACCCCTAATGCTGCTCGTGATGTTACTAATGGTGGTATTCACAATCCAGTGTTAATCTCTAGTACTTCTACAGCTCATAAAGCGGATCAGGTTCTTTTTCTTTTTAGTCATTTTTTTATGGTTCTTGATAGTTCCAGTGTTAATCGTTTTCAACTAATTGTTTTGTCCCCTTTGTTTTGGTAGAGTGTGTCAAATCAAGACCCAGTCCCTTCCTTGTCTATCTTCGGTGAAGCTAACGCTGAAGCTGGTACTTCAAAGGATATGTTCTCAGCAAGAGCAGATTCATCTCATGGTATTTTTGGTTTTAATTTATTTGCCTCTATCCTTTGTCCTCTGCTTTTCCTTTTCGAATTGATTGTTTATCTTCTTGTGTTTATTCTTTTCTTTTTGTAGGTTATTTTCCTTCAGCAACTGGATGTGCTATTCCTGCCGTTGGTTCTAGCATATTGGAATCAGATATTCACTATGTAATTTCCCATAGTTTTTAGTGTAATTTAACATAGGATCACTGTGTAATTCTTCTTCTTGTTTCAGTGTGATTCAATACAGAATTACTATGAAATTCATCCCGTAGTTTCAGTGTAACTCATTGTAGAATTACTGTGTAACCTGTAGTTTCAGTAATTATATCTAGAGTTACTGTGTAATTCTTCTCGTAGCTTCAGTATAATTCACTATATAATTACTGTGTAATTCATCCTGTAGTTTTAGTGTATTTATGCAAGTTACTGTCTAATTGTAAAGTTTTCCGGCTATGTAATTCCCTGACTTTTTTATATGAGCCATGATTCCAGTGTAAGTTCCCTAGATTTCACGATGGTTTATATATGTATTTAGAGTGTACTTTGTGTAAACCAGGTCAGGGTTTTGCCTGACCCGTTTTTGCCGAAATACAGAAAATAAAGTGGCTGGTGGGAGGGTTTTTTGGGACATACAGGTGTTATTTTCATTTTCTACGAAATTTGAATGTTGTCAAAATGAAAATCAGTCGAATGTCAAATAGACAGTCCCAATCGTTAACATCACCCTCCTGTAAACCGAAGGAAAACAGATTCATGACAATCCTATGGAACGGGCAAACATGAGATAAAGTCAACAATTAAAGTAAGATAAAATAGTGTAACGAGAGTACAACCCGTAGCACTTACCTTATTAGTGTACATGTTGATAGACTGATTCAGCTAAATCTAATAGGCCGGTATGCTGAATCTAACTCTAGTAAATCCTCTCATCACGTGCACGCCCATCACCAACTCCGATGTGCGCCACCGCACAGACCAACCACCAGCCTCACCCACCGGAGAGCTATCTGGGCAGCCACCGCACAGCGCCACCGCCTCGAGTGCAGATTCAAGCGCTAGAGGCCAGATCCAACAAGGTCGCGGCACTCCCATCGCTGAATCCGCCATTGCCCACAGCCGAGCGTGAATGCTAAGATCATGCTTCCCCCGACCCGCACAAAGGCTTGTCGGCTACCTCATCCCGAGGCCGCCAGTGTATCAATAAGCAGTGTATCATGCATCAGACCGCACATCCCGAGGCCATCAGTAGCCGTGACCGCGTCGTCATATTGCACGGCGCCGTCAAGACCATCTGTACATTTAATACATGTTGCGATGCGCTGCTGTCCCATTCGTCCACATACCACGAGCAAGTCTCTCTCGTCTGTACCATCGTTGCTCTCCATCCTATTTCAGATTTTGGAGTACAGACAAAGAAGACTACGGTTGATACTACTACTCCTAGCAGGACATACATTAGTACATGAAAATAAGAAAGGTTTAAGAACATAGCATAAAATTGTACCTTGTCACAGGGGAGATGGGAACGAACTCTGCAGCTCCTAACGAGAGAGACCGTAACAGGAGACGGCGGCGGCGGCGTGCATACATGCCGTGCACGCAGGCAACCATCACCTACAAGAACTTCGCTTGATCCCCTTCTCTGAGGCCACGTTGGCGATCCGGAGAGACGGCAGCGGCGGCGATCCGAAGAGACGGCGGCGGCGATCCGGAGAGACGGCGGCGGCGCAATCCGGAGAGACAGCGGCGCCGGCGATCTGGGGAGGGGATCGAGAGACGTGCGTTCGGGTGGGGGCAGCGGCGCGATCCGGAGAGACGGCAGCGATCTGGAGAGGGGATCGAGAGACGTGCGTTGGGAAGGTTGCGGGGGCGGCAGCGACGGGCGGCGACATTTGAGGGAGGGAGATGGGGTGGGGATCGGCGGCGGCTGCGAGGACGAGGGCGGTGGCTTGATGTGCGAGGGCGACGACGAAGGATCTGGTGGGGCGTCGCCGAGAGTGAGGAAGGAGATGGGGGTGGGCGGGGTCGGCACCGGGAGTGAGGGAGGAGACGGGGGCGGGCGGCGCCGGGATCGGGGAGGAGATGGGGACGGGTGGCGCCGGGAGCCAGGGAGGAGGTTGGGGGTTGGAGGCATCGATCGTAGGGTTTTTTGGCACGGTTTTTTTTCGCGGGTGGGTTGGGAGTTAACAGAGGTGAGAGGATGACAAAAAAACCGAAAGTGGGAGGATGACGAAAAAACCAGCGAAAATAAACCACGCAGACTATTCACCAACTGCTTCATTAGGAGTAGAGATTAAAGATCAACATTATAGAAATCTAGCAAATTTCACAACAAGCATCAACACTCTGGATCATGAATCCACGGAAAAGAAGATTAGGGAACTAGATTAGTTACCCGTTGTGTCTGGTGGAGGATGCCGGACTACACTACCGGAATCGCACCCTATGCCGACGGCCGGGGCCGTCGGCATATCCCTGAATGGCCGTCGGGACAGGCCTATGCCGACGGCACCCGTCGGCATAGGGCCGTCGGCAACATATCCGTCGGCGTAGCCAGGAATGCCGTCGGCATATAAAGGCCGTCGGCATAGGCCCTATCCCGACGGTGTCCGTACATCTATGCCGACGGCCCCGGCCGTCGGCAACGTTATTGCCTAACGGCGGCCGCCGTCAAGTGCTGACCAATGCTTGCTTGCCACGTGGCAGGTCTGTGCCGACGGCCTGGCCGTCGGCATAGTTGTCGACTTAGGTTGAATCTATGCCGACGGCTAGACCGTCGGCATAGACCTGCCACGTGGCAGCCACTGGGAGCTCCTGGAGCAGGCCTATGCCGACGACTTAGCCGTCGGCTTAGTTTGAAACTATGCCGACGGCTAAGCCGTCGGCATAGATGTGCCACGTGGCAGCCACTGGGAGCTCATGGCAGCTCTATGCCGACGGCCTTGCCGTCGGCATAGTTTCCGTCTGTTTTTTTTCTTTTTTCTGTTTTGTTTCAGCTCAATTCATTTGAATATATACAGCACACAACAAATATATGCATCACATAACAGCTGGCCCAGCAGCATCACAGAAGAAATTCATCATCACACATCATAAGAAGCATCGCAAAGCATAAACATATAAGTATCATCACCACCAAGCATAAGAATCTCACAAACAACAATAAGAAACATCACAAGCATATAAGTATCATCACCACCAAGACCGCCACATTGTGACCCAAAGGCTTAAGCGCCAGGACGTCGAGAACCACGGAGGTCGTCACCGCCAAGACCGCCGAAGCCCAGGTCGTCACTGCTACCGCCAAGACCGCCTCCTCCTCCGCCTCCGCCTCCGTGGATCGGAGTGGTCGGGCTCCGTGTCTCCGGAGTGCTGCGAAGACCACCGCCAACGGTAGATCCACCTGTTCCCTGGATGTTGAAAAGACATATGCACGGGATATATGACTGTGTTGAAAGGCATGACATGCTTTGGGTGAATAGTTTGGGGATGAACTAACCGGCGAGGGGCCAGCGTTCTGTGCCACAAACTCCTCAAAGCTCATCAGCACTGGTTGTGCTGGAGGGCATTGTGCTGGAGGGAACTGAGGACACCTATCGGCCGCCATATCCTGAAAAGCCTGCTGCATCTGGCTATCCCTCTGCACTTGGTGTTCATAAAGCCTCTGATGCCACGCCATGGTCTCCTGGCGTGTGTACTCCATGTAGGCCTACGGTATGACATGATGGAACTCATAAAACTACTAAATGTGGAAAATGAAGTGAGAAATGAAGATAAGAGGGAAAATACTTACAGATTGTTGCTCCTGAAAGAGGTACTGTGTACTAGTCACTGGCTGGCTCGTGCACTGGCTCAGGCTTGGGTCGATCCGACGAAGCTGTGTGTAGGAGATACTAGGAGTGATCACAGCATCGAGAACCGCCTCCCGACCGTGCTCCTTGGGCCCCATCCTCACCACCGCCATGTCGTCCAGAGGCGCCGCAATGGGGTCAGGTGTGTCAGGATGTAACTCCAGATACGCTTCGGAGTAGGCCTTCTTCCTCTCTGCGGTCTTCTTGCCGTAGTACTTGGGCTCGCCAGGCTTGGGGTCCTTCCGCGTATGGGCGATCTCCCACGCCTGCATGTGTGAGAGCGGCCGCTTCAGTTTCTCCTCCTGCACCACCAAACAGAGGTTAGTCATACATAAGAAAGTGATGGTAAATAGAAGAAGAAGAATGTTTAATGGGGTTAGTCATACATTAACTGCCTTGTGGAGATAGTGGTTTCGGTTTCCCTGAGCATGTACTCCCTCCGTCCCTCGGTTAGCCTTAATTTTGGTTCGCATAGCCGCCCAGGCTCCAGCCTCATCACACCAAAGATCCACCAATTCCGCCCAAGACGGGCGTCTACGCATGCCAGAACACTTTCACACATGCATCGGGGCCCGTGCGATGTTTCGGTGGCATAGCTACACCTTGAAGGCCACCGCGAATCCCAGTTGACCAGTAGATCTAGCCCTTTGACTTTCACCGGACGGGCTTTGACCGGTGGACTCTTCCACCTGGTTGCGATAAGTCAGCCCATAGGAACATTCCCGAACACGGTCTGGACCCAACCCAACACTAGACTCCCTCCGGTTCCACCGCACCCGCACCATCCCCCCTCTAAGTGATGGCTGCTCTGCCTTTCGTGGAGGGGGGCCACACCACGGAGCCCCAAGACGGGCGTCTACACATGCCAGAACACTTTCACACATGCATCGGGACCCGTGCGATGTTTCGGTGGCATAGCTATACCCTGAAGGCCACCCCGAATCCCAGTTGACCAGTAGATCTAGCCCTTTGACTTTCGTCGGACGGGCTTTGACCGGTGGACTCTTCCACCTGGTTGCGATAGGTCAGCCCATAGGAACACTTTGGTGCAACATCTGGGCTGACCTTAGACAACCGGGTGGATACGTCTACTGCTCAAAGCTTGTCCGTGCAAAGTCAAAGGGGTAGATCCCGTGGTCAAACGCTACAGGGTTTGGCGGGACGGGGGCCCTAGGGGGGTAGCAATGCCACCGGAGCGTCGCACCGGGACCTCATACAAGCCGCGTGCCGGGTGCCTACGCCTGCCACCATCCTTATATAACCGTAGGAGGGCCACCGCAACACCTGGCGGCATTGCTACCCCCCAGGTACCCCGTCCCATCTAACCCTGACACAGACGACCGCCGGGTCTATCCCTTTGACTTTCGCTGGACGTAGTTTGAGCGGTGGACCTTTTCACCTTGTTGTCATAGCCCAGCCATAGGTACACCCCCCAACACAGTCCCGGCACAACCCACCCCAAGATTCCCTCTGCGTCGGCCCGACGTGGCCGTTCCCCCCCCCCCCCCCCCCCCCCCCCGGGGCACGGCGGCATCGACGCCCGTGAGGGGGGAGGGGGCACACCCCGGAGCCGCGTGCCTGCGCCTGCCAATGTTTCCACAACCGTAGGAGGGCCCACCGCAACACCTGGCGGCATTGCTACCCCCCACAGGTACCCGGCCCGTCCCGTCTAACCTCTCCATGACACGACGGAAGAAGGCCCGTGTGGGGGGCAATCGATATATGTTTTCTGTACATTTAAGTTAATGAAATTAGTATTGGAAAAAAAATTAAGAGAAAATACAAAAAATATAAAAATATTATTAGAAATCTATGCCTACGGCCTAGCCGTCGGCATAGCTACGGCCATGGAACGGTAGAGCCCTGGATCGATGACATGGCGTAGGGCGGGGATCAATGACGTGGCAAAAACATGGGCCAGGCCTATGCCGACGGCCTAGCCGTCGGCATAGAAATGCCACCCCACGGGACCGGCGAACGACGCGGATCGATGACGTGGCGGCGCGGTGGATCGATGACGTCGGCGTAGCTATGCCGACGGCCACCGTTAGCCCGTCGGCGTAGCCTGACGCCGTCAAACTGCTGTCGCCGCACGGGTAGACGGGCCACGTGATATGCCGACGGCCTGCTCTATGCCGACGTCCCGCGTCGGTATATTCGGAGAAACGCCGACGGCTTATCTATGCCGACGGCCCCCGTCGGCATAGATGGTTATACGCCGACGACCTTTCTACGCCGACGGCTTTAGTCGTGCCGTCAGGGTAAGACCATATATGCCGGCGGGGGCCGTCGGCATAGATATGCCCGTCGGCAACTGCCTAAATTCTGGTAGTGCTAGAGATCTCATGCAGAACCATGGGGCCATGGACTTGTTACTTGTTAGTGCCGGAGAACTGAAATACCGCCAACCAGTATAGGAGAAAGACCACACCGCCGAGCAGCTGTCCAGTAGAGGGGACCAAGGCAGAGAGGAGCCCCGGCGAGACTGAGATGTAGAGAGCAGCGGTGGTGTCGGGGTCGACGGCGACGGGGCGGTGGCAACGGCATCGGCGGCGATGCAGCCCAGTGGCCATGGACGGTCGGAGGAACCCTAGAGTGTCCGGATTTGGCTGCTCCAAGCTGTCGGTGAACTCTTCCCTGAATGGGAACCTTGAAAACCACAACAGAGTAAGCAGCGGCGGCGAGGAATCGGGAAATCCATCGAAGCACGAAAATCCAGAGGTGCGGTAGAGAAACTCACCGGTCAACTAGCTCCAATAGGAACTCCAAACCATCGGCATCCTCTGCCGCGCCCGCCATTACTGTGAGGTACCTCCCCGCCAGCGCTCGATCTCGTTGCTCGTCAAACCACCCGTCCCGAAGCCCTCGACATGTTTTCCAGACGGATAAGGAGACACGCGTTTCTGTACCCAGACCCTGGTCACGGCTCAGCAGTGACTAATCTGGGCCATGGACCAGCTTCTTAATCCGTCGGGACGGACGTGCGCACGTACGATTCGGGCCCACAACCACCAACTGTTCGCTACGCTGCACAGCCGTATATCGATTTATCAACGCCTCAATGCAGACCTGTCAGACCGCTTTTTTTTCAATCCCCAGAAGCGAACCAACAGAGAGATTTAGGGATCAGCTACGCCAGAGCACCAAAATGCGGTGTCCGATAAGAAAGTGTATCACTTATTGAAGTCACATGCCAAGGCTTCTGGCCAGAGGGTGAATAAAGAGAAGTTTTCTGTTTTCTTTAGCAAAGGTTGTCCAGTAAATGAAACATTGATTGTTAAGAATGTGTTGCGAGTCCAGAATGAGAAACTGAGTGAGAACTATCTTGGTATGCCATCAGATGTGGAAAATTCAAAAAAAAAAGGTGCCTTCAAGTATCTAAGGACCAGTTGTGGAGTAAAGTTCATGGATGGATGGAGAAAATTATGTCATCTGCAGGGAAGGATGTTTTAGTAAAACTGGTAGCACGAGCAATTACTGTCTATTCAATGTTGTGCTTCAAGTTGCCTCGTGGTCTCTTTGAACATTTAACATCAATAATTCGGTCTTTTTCATGGGGCTGCAAGCAAGGACGGAGGAAACTGTCTTGAGTTTCTTGGGATACCATGAATATGCCCCGCTACATGGGAGGCCTCAGGTTTTGAGATTTTAAGATATTTCACTTGGCTCTTCTTGCCAGGGAAACATCGATAATTCTGGATAATCCTTATTTCCCAGGTGCAAGATTATTGAAGGTTATATAGTTTCCCGGATCTTCCCTTTTTGATGCACAAGTTGGAAGCCACCCTTCACAAGTTTGGAGGGCCATTTTTGAGGGGAAGGACTTCTTAAACAGTGGTTGATTAGGCAAATTGAAAACAGGTCTACAACACATACCTGGAACGATAATTGGCTACCCATAAAGGAGATGACGAGAGTCATTGTCCCACTATGTCAGAACCCGCCCATGATGGTTTCAACACTCATGACAGTACCAATGCATGATGGAATGTAGAGGCAATTAATCAAGGGTATTTTCAAACCGATGCCTCTGCCATTCTACAAATTCCACTATGCACGCAAAATATAGATGACTTTTGATCATGGAACATTGAGAAGAAGGGTAGGTTCATAGTGATATCTACTTATCGTATGAATGTTGCTACGAAGAAACGACAGGAGGACTAGCTAGAAGAAAGGGTGGGGTCATCCAGTAACATCTCCATGGAAGATTCTTGGGTTCGGATGTGGAGACGTTTAGTACCGGGGAAAAGTTGTGTGTTTTGTGGCGACTAACTCACTAAACAATACCAACAGAGTGCTGGGAATTAGCACACAAATGCACTTGTGGTTAACTGATAACTGCAACGGAAACAAGTAATCTCAGCACCACATCATGTATTAATTCAAGGATCGTTGCTTAGCACGGAAGGAAACATATGCAACAGCATATATGGAGGCAGAAAATGTTACTCAGCAGGCAAGACACTCCTCAGCCTAGTGTCTTGTGGTAGGAGTAAGTTTCTGGACAGCACCAAGCATCAACAAAGAGACACCAGATTTTTACGTGGAAAACCCCTTAACTTGAGGGGAAAAACCACGGGCCGAAGCCACCAAAATCCTCTTCCACTATTATCAAATGTGGGATACAACAAGTTCTTCTCTAGAAAGCACTAGAGGATCTCATACATCAAGATTTCTGAATCTTGGATGAACACAACAAGATTTGGGGCTCAAGAACTAGGGATTGGAACAATCTCACCAAAGATGGTGGAACTGAAGCTTGAAGGAGACAAGGTAGTGGATCTGGACCATCACAACCTTGGGGAGCTACTCCCTTGCTCTTCCTTCAATCTTCATCTTCTTTCCTTGCTCTCTTGGTTTTCTCTCTTCTTCTCTCTTGGAGGATAAACTGATTTTCGTCACACTTGGTGGTGGCTGCTGGATGGAGGGTAAAAGCATCCCCATCCACACATGTGCAAAGTCCAAAATGACCCTAGGTCATAACCCTAATGGGTAGTGGGCTTATGCACCTCTTTGGGCAGCCTAAAAGGCCTCAAATGGTCATCTCCTCACAGCCCACATGAGGAGGATATCCCAACAAATCTTCCCCTCCGACTCATGAGGGGGGCGCCGCCATGCCCGCTACCTTGCAACATGCTTGTAGCTTCTCGTTTGGCAATATCTTGGTCATCATATCCGAACCATTGTTGTCGGTACGGATCTTCTCAAGTTTCAGCAACTTGGAACTCACGACATCTCGAATCCAATGATACCTCACATCAATGTGCTTGGTTCGAGAGTGATAGCTTGAATTCTTGGCAAGATGAATAGCACTCTGACTGTCACAAAACAGAACATACTTATCTTGCTTCATGCCGAGCTCTTGCAAGAAGTTCTTCATCCACAAAACTTCCTTGCCAGCATCAACTGCTGCAATGTACTCAGCTTCTGTAGTTGATGTAGAAACACATTTCTGCAATCTTGATTGTCATGACACTGCTCCCCCTGCATAAGTCATCAGGTATCCAGATGTGGACTTCCTACGATCCTTGTCACCTGCATAATCTGCATCTATATAGCCCTGCAATACAGGATCATCATTTCCAAAGCATAGACAAGATGTAGAAGTACCCTTGAGATACCTGAGAATCCACTTCACTACTTCCCAGTGAGTTTTACCTGGATTTGTCATGAACCGGCTAACAACTCCAACTGCATAGGCAATGTCAGGCCTAGTGCATACCATGGCACAAATCAAACTACCCACAGCAGATTGGTAAGGTACTTTCCTCATTTCTTCTTTCTCCTTCTTGCTTGTAGGACATTGTTTAGAATTCAGTTTGTGATGGCCTGCAAGCGGAGATATAACAGATTTTGCATCTTTCATATTGAACCTTTCAAGTACCTTCTCAATGTATCTTTCCTGTGAGAGCCAAAGCAGCTTCTTTGATCTATCACGGGAGATCTTCATGCCAAGTATTTGCTTAGCTGGTCCTAAATCCTTCATGGAAAATGATTTACTCAATGCCTTCTTGAGGAGAGCAATCCTCTTTGTGCCATTTCCAACAATCAGCATATCATCAACATACAACAAGAGAATAATAAAGTCACCCTCGGCGTACCTCTTCATAAAGACACAATGGTCAGGTTGTGCTTTATGGTAACCAAGCCCAGTCATAAAAGACTCAAACTTCTTGTACCACCGCCGAGGAGCTTGCTTCAAACCATACAAGCTCTTCTTCAATTTGCAAACTAAGTGCTCCTTGCCTGCAACCATAAATCCCTCTGGCTGCTCCATGTATATCTCCTCCTCTAGGTCACCATGTAAGAATGTTGTCTTCACATCAAGTTGTTCAATTTCCAAGTCCATGGTGGCAGCCATGCCAAGAACAACTCGGATCGAAGACATCTTGACCACTGGAGAGAATATCTCACTATAATCAATGCCCTTTTTCTGACTGAATCCTTTCACAACCAATCTGGCCTTGTGTTGGGGAATGTAGCAATTTAAAAAAAATTCCTACGCACATGCAAGATCATGGTGATGCATAGCAACGAGAGGGGAGAGTGTTGTCCACGTACCCTCGTAGACCGAAAGCGGAAGCGTTAGCACAACGCGGTTGATGTAGTCGTACGTCTTCATGATCCGACCGATCAAGTACCGAACGCACGACACCTCCGAGTTCAGCACACGTTCAGCTCGATGACGTCCCTCTAACTCCGATCCAGCCGAGTGTTGAGGGAGAGTTTCGTCAGCACGACGGCGTGGTGACGATGTTGATGTTCTACCGACGCAGGGCTTCGCCTAAGCACCGCTATAGTATTATCGAGGTGGACTATGGTGGAGGGAGGCACCGCACACGGCTAAGAGACGATCAACTTGATCAACTTGTGTGTCTAGAGGTGCCCCCTACCCCTGTATATAAAGGAGCAAGGGGGGAGGCGGCCGGCCTAGGAGGAGGGTGATGAAGCTATGTACCTAGGGTAGGGTCATGGACCTGTCCTAACTGCCCTACCCAAGGACATCTCTAGAAGAAATCACCTTTCAATCGACTTGGAGGTGTTCCACTCGACAGACTCGAAGACACTCGACCAAGAAGCAATCACTCGACCAAGATCCAACCACTCGACGACCAGGAGACCTAAAGTCACTCCGCACGCTAACGGTCGGTCATTAAGTAGCTTTTATGGTCATCATAGCACTTTATTAGGGGCGTTACCAGTAGCGCCCAACCTTAATGTATTTGAAACCCTGCATAACTGAGGGCCGGGGGGGTCTGGCGAACTCTATATAAGTCACCACCCTCCTCAGTGTAAAGGGTTCGCACCCCTGTAATTCATACACACATAACCCAGTCGACCGCCTCCGGGCTCCGAGACGTAGGGCTATTACTTCCTCCGAGAAGGGCCTGAACTCGTAAACCTCGTGTGCTTACAACTACTCCATAGCTAAGATCTTGCCTCTCCATACCTACCTCCTACATTACTGTCAGACTTAGAACCATGACAGTTGGCGCCCACCTTGGGGCCGGTGTCTTAGAGATTTGTTGGAGTAGTTGCGATCTTCTCCGATCCAAATCATCATGGTTTCTGGCGGAGTTTTGGTGGAGGGCCGCGAGATCCGTCTCGGCGCGCTCACGTTCATCGCCGACGACTCCGCTTGGCTTCAGGAGGCTCCGCTCGACGTCGACGCACTCCCTGTCCGCGGGGCAACACACTTTCGCGCGTGCGTTCGCGGCGTCCTCTTGCGTCAACCGTCGACCCATTATCGGTCGGCTCCTGTGTTGTCTTCCCTCCCTGTTTCCCGCCGGCGCAAGAGCTCCGGTCGGTCGAGACTTCAGCGGTGGGTGAGACACGCGGTGGCACGCCAGTCGGCCAACCCCTCAAGTCGCGGCGATCCATCCCGACGAATCCCTCTACGGCATGTTCGACCTGTCGACTGGCTCCGCAGAGACCGCATCCGAGTGCGACAGTAGTGATCCAGCGGCGGAGGTTCTGATGGTCGATGGACCGCGCAGTCCTCCCGGTTTTCCCCGCACCGACGGAGGCGCAGGTGGAGGCGACCCGTCGCATCCCCATGAGGAATATCTCCCCGAGCCTCTCACGTCGCTGCAGAGAGAAGAACTTCGTTGCCGGAACATGGATGAACTGCACAATCCTATCGTTGGAGAAACCCCCGAGGCTCGTGCCTTGGAGGACGCGCGCCTGGCAAACTTGACTGAGCGCACTCGACTGGAGAACCTCCAGCGAGCACTCGACGAGCGTGCGCGACAACGGGTTCCAGAATCCAGTCGACGTCAGCTCTTTCTGCCCCCGCGGGTATATCGAACTCCGATTCAGAATTTAGCAGCTGCAGCCCATATAGCAGAGTCGATCCAGCCTTCCCAATCAGAGGCTGGCAGAGGCTTGCTGCAGATCAGAGCGTTACTCCGGGCAGCAGGAGACCAGAATTCCGCTGTTTCTCAGTCGCGGAACAGGATTCATAGCAGATCCATTGCTGCAGACACAGTCCAGTCGGCTCATAGTCCAAGATCGCCCCCGAGGCGTGAGGGACGTGGGGACCGGCGTGATCAGTACGGAAACCGTGAGCAGTATGATCACCGATTCGATCGTGACGATCGACGTCGAGTGCCCACCCCTCCCCCGAGGAGTGGATCGCATGTGCCTCGACAGCAAGATGACAGGCGCCCTCATAGTGTTGGGCGAAGGATTCCAGTCGACAGCAGGGAACCAGGCTTTGATGCGAGATCCATTCTCGTTCAAGGTTTGGTCAACAGGAACAGAGCTCACCAAGAAGGTCACGACAGAGATGCACCTACCAGCAGCAGAGTACATGTTTCAGGGCCAGAGTGCTTTAGTAGAGCCATCAAGGCCGCTGTGATTCCTCCCAACTTCAGGTTGGCGACCGGAGTCAGTAAGTTCACTGGTGAGTCCAAGCCCGAACTTGGCTTGAAGACTATCGAGTGGCTGTCCAGATTGGCGGTGGCAATGATGAAGTGGCCATGAAGCACCTGCCTCTCATGTTGGAGGGCTCGGCCAGAGCGTGGATGAATCAGTTAGCACCCAACAGCATTTACACTTGGGAAGATCTCGCCCGAGTGTTTGTCACTACATTTGAAGGAACATGCAAGCAACCGGCAGGACTGACGGAACTGCGGTCTTTCATGCAGAAGCCGAATGAAACCTTGAGGGATTACATCCAGAGATGGATCACGTTACATCACATGGTAGTGAATGTGCCTGATCACCAAGCAGTCTGTGCCTTCAAAGAAGGCGTAAAGTACAGAGAACTGAATCTGAAATTCGGTCGAACCGGAGACATGTCTCTGAATCGGATGATGGAGATTGCCACCAAGTACGCTAATGGTGAAGATGAGGATCGACTCCGGAGTGGCAAGCACAAGTTAGTCGCCCAAGAAACCGGAGGAGGAAATTCCAATCGGAAACAGAAGCGGAAAGCCGAGCCAGCTGCTCGTGGGGAAGCCTTGGATGTAACTCAAGGAAAGTTTAAGGGGAAACCCAAAGGGCCTTGGAACCCCAAGAAAGTTAAAGATCAAGACGGAAATGATGTGTTGGATTTGCCATGTCACATCCACACCAAGAAAGATGAAGAGGGTAAGCTCATTTACCCGAAACATAATACTCGACAGTGTCGGCTCTTGATCCAGCAGTTCCAGGGCAAACCACCCAAAGATAAGGAAAAGGAGTCGGACAAAGTTGAGGACAAGGAGGACAGTGATGATGGATACCCCCAGGTCAATTCCACCTTGATGATTTTTGCTGATGTTGAAAGCAAAAGTCGACTGAAAGTTATCAACCGTGAGGTGAATATGGTTGCTCCGGTGACACCCAGTTATTTGAAGTGGTCTCAGACTGCCATCACATTCGACCAGTCCGATCACCCAACGCACATTGCCACCCCTGGGAGGCAAGCTTTGGTGGTCGACCCAGTTGTTGAAGGCACTCGACTGACCAAAGTCTTGATGGATGGTGGAAGTGGTTTGAACATACTGTATGCTGAGACGTTGAAAGGGATGGGTATTTCGATGTCCAGACTCAGTACCAGCAACATGAGTTTCCATGGAGTCATTCCTGGGAAGAAGGCTGAGTCACTCGGCCAAATTGCTCTTGATGTGGTTTTCGGTGATTCCAAGAATTACCGCAAAGAAAAGTTGACGTTCGAAGTTGTGGATTTCCAGAGTGCTTATCACGCTATTTTGGGCAGGCCAGCTTACGCATGCTTCATGGCTCGACCATGTTATGTGTATCTCAAATTGAAGATGCCTGGTCCCAAAGGTGTGATCACTGTTATGGGCAATCGGAAGAAAGCAGAAGAGTGTTTTTAGAAAGGCTCAAAGATCGCTGATGCTCAGATGGCAGTGGTGGAGCTGCAGGAGTACCAGAAGACTGCGGACCCAAGTGATTTGTTGCGAGCCAAGAAGCCCGCTACAGAATCAGCTTTTCAGTCGTCTGGTGAAATGAAGCCGGTTCACATTCACCCGACCGATCCCAGTGCTGCTCCGACTCATATCTCAACAACACTCGACTCCAAATAGGAAAAAGCGCTCATCCAGTTCCTCCATGAGAACTGGGACATCTTCGCATGGAAGCCTTCTGACATGCCGGGTGTTCCCAGGGGACTGGCTGAGCACCGCCTACGAGTCGACTCGAAAGTGAAACCCGTTGAAGAACATCTCCGACGGTCTGCCGTCCAGAAGAGAAAGGCTATTGGTGAGGAGGTGGCTCGGCTCTTAGCAGCGGAGTTCATCCGAGAGATTTACCACTCCGAGGGGCTCGCCAACGTTGTCATGGTCCCCAAGAAGGACAAGTCACTTCGCATGTGCATTGACTTTAAACATATCAATTGGGCCTACCCGAAAGATCATTTTCCTCTCCCCCGCATCGACCAGATAGTCGACTCGACTGCGGGATGTGAGCGACTGTCTTTTTTAGATGCCTATTCCGGGTACCATCAGATCCATCTTTATGGACCTGACGAGATCAAAACAGCTTTCATCACTCCATTCGGGTGCTTCTGTTACGTTACCATGCCATTCGGCCTCAAGAATGCCGGAGCCACATTCATGAGGATGATTCAGAAGTGTTTGCTCACTCAAATGAGTCGGAATGTGGAAGCATACATGGATGATATTGTGGTCAAGTCACGGAAGGGTTCTGACCTGCTGACTGACCTTGCTGAAACCTTTGCCAACCTTAGGAGGTATGATATCAAGCTTAATCCATCAAAGTGCACATTCGGAGTTCCTGGCAGAAAGTTACTCGGTTTTCTCATTTCCGAACGGGAAATCGATGCCAATCCAGAAAAAGTCGGTACTATACTCCGGATGAAACGTCCCGTGCGAGTGCACGACGTCCAGAAGCTTACTGGTTGCTTCGCTGCTTTAAGTCGATTCATCTCTCGTCTCAGTGAAAAGGCATTGCCTCTTTACCGATTGATGAAGAAGTCAGACAAGTTCGAGTGGACTCCTAAAGCTGATGCAGCGTTTGTAGAGCTCAAAGCTCTGCTCTCCACCCAGCCGGTGCTTGCTGCTCCAATCAGCAAAGAGCCTTTGCTGCTTTACATCGCAGCCACGGGACAAGTCGTCAGTACGGTACTTACGGTCGAGCGGGAAGAAGAAGGAAAAGCCTTCAAAGTTCAGCGCCCAGTATATTATGTTTCTGAAGTTTTGACCCCGTCGAAGCAAAGATATCCTCATTATCAGAAGCTTGTATATGGGATTTATATGACCAAGGTTGCTCACTACTTCTCTGATCACTCCATTACGGTTGTCAGCGACGCTCCATTGTCAGAGATCCTGCACAACAGAGATGCAACTGGTCGAGTGGCAAAATGGGCGATTGAACTCCTTCCTCTAGATATCAAGTTTGAGGCAAAGAAAGCTATCAAGTCCCAAGCAATAGCAGATTTCGTCGCCGAGTGGATTGAACAACAACTGCCGACTCAGGTTCACTTGGAGCATTGGACCATGTCCTTCGACGGTTCCAAAATGCTGAATGGTTCCGGTGACGGAGTAGTATTGGTCTCCCCCCGAGGAGATAAGCTCAGATATGTTCTTCAAATCCACTTTGATTCCTCCAATAACGAAGCAGAATACGAAGCACTTTTATATGGGTTGCGCATGGCCATTTCACTCGGCGTCCGTCGCCTCATGGTCTATGGCGACTCAGATTTGGTGGTTAATCAAGTGATGAAAGAGTGGGACGTCAGAAGTCCGGCCATGACTGGTTATTGCAATGCAGTGAGAAAGCTGGAGAAGAAATTCGAGGGGTTAGAACTTCATCACATACCCCGACTGAAAAATCAAGCAGCTGATGATTTGGCGAAAATAGGTTCCAAAAGAGAAGCCATTCCCAGCAATGTGTTTTTGGAACACATCCACACACCATCAGTTCAGGAGGATCCCTTCACTGAAGAAGCCCCGCAACCAAAAAGTGCCATGGATCCGATTGAAGTTGAAGTTCCAGCTGTGGTCGACCTGATCATGGAAGTTTTGGTCATCACTCCCGACTAGACGGTACCATACATCGCGTACATCCTAAGGAAAGAACTCCCAGAGGACGAAGAAGAGGCTCGACAGATCGTCCGTTGATCCAAGGCCTTTACAGTCATAAAGGGACAGTTGTATAGAGAAAGCGCGACTGGAGTCAGTCAGAAGTGTATAAGACCAGAAGAAGGTCAGATAATCCTTGATGATATCCACTCGGGGACCTGTGGTCATCACGCGTCCTCTCGGACCATTGTGGCTAAAGCATACTGAGCGGGATTCTACTGGCCAAGAGCGAATGAAATGGCGAAAGAGATAGTCGACAAATGTGAAGGATGTCAGTTTTACTCCAATATGTCGCACAAACCAGCGTCAGCCCTGAAAATCATTCCACTCGTCTGGCCCTTCGCTGTTTGGGGACTGGACATGGTTGGACCACTGAGAACGGGCAGGAGCGGCTTCACTCATGTGCTAGTAGCAGTCGACAAGTTCACCAAATGGATTGAAGCTAAGCCTATCAAGAATCTTGATGCTTGCACTGCTATCAGTTTCATTAGAGATTTGTTATTCAGATATGGAGTTCCGCACAGCATCATCACTGACAATGGGTCAAACTTTGATTCTGACAAATTCAGAGCCTTTTGCGCCTCTCAAGGCACACGAGTCGACTACGCTTCAGTCACTCACCCCCAGTCCGATGGACAAGCGGAAAGAGCAAACGGCTTAATTCTCAAAGGACTGAAACCCCGACTGATGCGTGATCTCAAGCACGTAGCAGGTGCATGGGTCGACGAGCTTCCATCAGTTCTTTGGGGATTGAGGACAACCCCGAACCGATCGACTGGAAGAACCCCATTCTTTCTAGTCTACGGAGCCGAAGCAGTTTTGCTGAGTGACCTGCTTCACAACTCACCCCTAGTCGAGCTCTACTCTGAAGATGAAGCAGAACAAGCCCGGCAGGACGCAGTCGACCTCCTGGAAGAAGAAAGAGAAATGGCCATGATCCGATCGACCATCTATCAGCAAGACTTGTGTCGATTCCATGCCAGAAATGTGAAGAGTCGAGCCTTCCAAGAAGGAGACTTGGTCCTCCGAGTGGATCAACAGAAACCACACAAACTCGCTCCTACTTGGGAAGGTCCCTTCATAGTCACCAGAGTCCTCCACAATGGAGCGTACCACCTTTATAATGTCGATCGCCAGATTGATGAGCCATGAGCCTGGAATGCGGAGCTGCTCCGCCCCTTTTATACATGAATTCTCACTCGGATGAGATGTAATAAGAAAAACTTATGTAGTTTATTTATCAAAGACAAGAGCGTTATAATTTTCCCAGTGATTGTTATTGTTTTTGTTTGCGTGAGAAATCCCCCAGTGGGTGGCTTAGCTGTGAATCCGTTTCGCCTAAGTTTGTAAAAATAATTTCCTACCGAGTGGTGAGCCAGCCTCCCACTCGGGGGCTTAGCTGCGAACCCGTTTCGCCTAAGTATTTGAAAATCCTACCGAGTGGAGAGCCAGCCTCCCACTCGGGGGCTTAGCTGCAGTCTAGTACTCGCCTAAGTTTGAAAAATCCTACTGAGTGGAGAGCGACCCTCCCACTCGGTGGCTTAGCTGCAGTCCAGTACTCGCCTAAGTTTGAAAAATCCTACCGAGTGGAGAGCGACCCTCCCACTCGGGGGCTTAGCTACAGTCCAGTACTCGCCTAAGTTTGAAAAATCCTACCGAGTGGAGAGCAACCCTCCCACTCGGGGGCTTAGCTGCAGTCCAGTACTCACCTAAGTTTGAAAAATCCTACCGAGTGGAGAGCGACCCTCCCACTCGGGGGCTTAGCTGCAGTCCAGTACTCGCCTAAGTTTGAAAAATCCTACCGAGTGGAGAGCGACCCTCCCACTCGGGGGCTTAGCTACAGTCCAGTACTCGCCTAAGTTTGAAAAATCCTACCGAGTGGAGAGCAACCCTCCCACTCGGGGGCTTAGCTGCAGTCCAGTACTCACCTAAGTTTGAAAAATCCTACCGAGTGGAGAGCGACCCTCCCACTCGGGGGCTTAGCTGCAGTCCAGTACTCGCCTAAGTTTGAAAAATCCTACCGAGTGGAGAGCGACCCTCCCACTCGGGGGCTTAGCTGCAGTCCAGTACTCGCCTAAGTTTGAAAAATCCTACCGAGTGGAGAGCGACCCTCCCACTCGGGGGCTTAGCTGCAGTCCAGTACTTGCCTAAGTTTGAAAAATCCTACCGAGTGGAGAGCGACCCTCCCATTCGGGGCTTAGCTGCAGTCCAATACTCGCCTAAGTTTGAAAAATCCTACCGAGTGGAGAGCGACCCTCCCACTCGGGGGATTAGCTGCAGTCCAGTACTCGCCTAAGTTTGAAAAATCCTACCGAGTGGAGAGCAACCCTCCCACTCGGAGGCTTAGCTGCAGTCCAGTACTCGCCTAAGTACGAAACACATCCCAATCCGCAAGGACGACGAGGTGCAGGCCGACTGCCACCTTCTCCTTCGGAGCTTCGCCACAAATACAACGTGCGCTCCATCCCAATCTGCAAGGACGACGAGGTGCAGGTCGACGGCCACCTTCTCCTTGGGATCTTCGCCACAAATACAACGTGCGCCCCATCCTAATCCGCAAGGACGACGAGGTGCAGGTCGACCGCCACCTTCTCCTTCGGAGCTTCGCCACAAACACAACGTGCGCTCCATCCGACCCGCAAGGATGACGAGGTGCAGGTTGACTGCTACCTTCTCCTTCGGAGCTGCGCCACAAATACAAAAGTTGTCTCGAGTGAAGAACGAGTTCCACTCAACGGAGAATTCGTGAAAATATTCAACGATAAACCAAGTTCAGATAAATCCTAAAGGTTCCAGACCGCAGATCGAAGTGCTCGGGCATTCAGCCCGAAAGAGTTTAACAGTTATAAAAACCACTCGGCATTCCGAGGAAAATTTAAGGTGGGGCATAAAAGTTTGTTCACTCCGCAGGAGGAGGACTAGCAGGCTCGACGAACTCGTCCAGGTCGACGCCGTCGGCAATCTGAGTGGCTGCAGCAATAAAAGTCTCCATAAAAGATCGGAAGTCATGCCTCTGGGTGTTGGCGACCTTAATTGCTGCCAGCTTATCTTGTCGCACCTCCTTGCAGTGGACACGAACCAAAGACAGAGCCACATCAGCACCACACCGGGCAGAAGATTTCTTCCACTCCTGCACTCGACCAGGGATCTCGTTAAGTCGAGTCATCAGAGACTCGAGATCATTCTGGAGCGTGGCTGTAACACCCTCGATGCGACTATATCTCCCACGTGTCGGGGCACGACTTAGAGGCATAATCGCATTGAAGGCATATGTCGCAAGTTAGGCAATCTTCACAACATCCCATGTAACATGATAATAAAAGGGGAGATAACATAGTTGGCTTACACTCGCCACGTCAATCACGTACATAAATAACATTACATCATCCAAACACTCATGGCCCGACTACGGCGCCAAAATAAAAGAGAACCCAACATGTGACACGGTCCCAATCACCCCCAACTGGGCACCACTACTGATCATCAGGAAAGGAAACATAGTAACGTTGAGAGTCTTCGTCGAACTCCCACTTGAGCTCAAGTGCGTCTCCTGGAGCGGAATCATCAGGCCCTGCATCTGGTGTAATAGTAATCTGTGAGCCACAGGGACTCAGCAATCTCGCACCCTCGCGATCAAGACTATTTAAGCTTATAGGTATGGCAAGGTAAATATATGTGGAGCTACAGCAAGCGACTAGCAAGTATGGTGGCTACTTATTCGCAAAAGAGAGCGAGAAGAGGAGGCAAAGCGTGTGCGAGAAACTAGAGAGCAACCTGTGCAAACATTACTCCAACACCGTGTCCACTTCTCGGACTCTGCCGAGAAGGGGCCATCACGGTAACACACACTGTTGATTCATTTTAATTAAGTTAAGGTTCAAGTTATCTACAACCGGACATTAACAAAATTCCCATCTGCCCATAACCGCGGGCACGGATTTCGAAAGTTCAAATCCCTACAGGGGAGTCCCAACTTAGCCCATGACAAGCTCTCACGGTCAACGAAGAAATAGACCTCCTCCCAAGATGTTCCGATCAGACTCGGTATCTCGATTACTCAAGACATTTCGACAGGTTAAAACAAGACCAGCAACACTGCCCGAATCTGCCGACAAATCCCGATAGGAGCTGCACATATCTCTTTCTCAGGGCATACTCAAATTGTCTTAGGTACGGGTAGGCCAGCCCAGAGTTGCCCCTGGTGGCCACCGGTAGCTGACAGGTGGACCAACACTCAGAGGAGCACTGGCCCGGGGGGTAAAATAAGATGACCCTTGAGTCCGCGAAACCCAAGGGAAAAGGCTAGGTGGCAAATGGTAAAACCAAGGTTGGGCATTGCTGGAAAAGCTTTAATCAAGGCGAACTATCAAGGGGTTCCCATTATAACCCAACCGCGTAAGGAACGCAAAATCCGGGAACATAACACCGATATGACGGAAACTAGGGCGGCAAGAGTGGAACAAAACACTAGGCGAGAGGCCGAGCATTCCACCCTTTACCAAGTATATAGATGCATTAAGATAACATGGCAATATAATGATATCCCAACAAGTAAATAAATGTTCCAACAAGGAACGGCCTCCAATCTTCACCTGCAACTAGCAACGCTATAAGAGGGGCTGAGCAAAGCGGTAACATAGCCAATCAACGGTTTGCTAGGTCATGGTGGGTTAGAGGTTTGACATGGCAATTTGGGAGGCTTGCAAGCAAGTGGTAGGCATCGTAGCAATGGCATAGCAAAAGAGCGAGCAAACTAGCATAGCAAAGATAGTAATGATTTCGAGGGTATGATCATCTTGCCTGCACAGTTGTCAGAGTTGACTGGATCCTCAAGAGCAAACTCAACGGGCTCCTCTTTAGCGAACTCGTCTCCCGGCTCTACCCAAACAAGACAAACAAGCAACAAGGACACAATAAACCACGTGCAAACTCAAACAACACGATGCAAAGATGATATGCTATGCGGGATGCGATGCGGGATGCAAATGCAAGATATGACAGGGAATGCATGAACCTGGCCTCAACTTGGAAATCCAAGTGTGCCACTGGAAAGATGAGATGAAATCGCTTGAAAACGATATAAAGCACGTCGGAATCGGAGTTACGGTTTGGAAATGGCAAGCGATTTAAAAATGACACCGGTCTGTGATTTACAGCAAGTAACCATGTAAATGCAATGAGATGAACATGCTACAGCACCCAAACATGACAACAAAATATATGGAAGGGATGCATTCAAGATGCTTAACAAAAGTCTAGCACTGAGCTACGGCCAATTCATCCATTAACAGGTTCAAACAAGCATGGCAAAAATGCATATGACAAACAGATCTCAGACTTAGTGAAATTAACACTTGTCTAAAATTTCAGATCAGGTATCACTCTTCGGAGCAACAAAACTACATGCTACAGGACCTGAACATGGCAAAGTAAAACATGGCATGGAGCTACTCAAAGATCTTAACAAAAGTCCCTTAGTGACCTTGAGCCAAAAGGGATCATAAAATACAATTGCAAGCATGTGAACAAAGCAAAAACATGATCAATTTTCAGACTTAGTGAAAACTGGCACATGCTGAAAACAGATATCAAGTAGGCATGTTTACGAGCTCGATGCACTCGCTACAGAGCAAGTCATGGAAAGACAAGCATACATCCCTCAAGAAGTCACAAAATGCAAGCTAGACATGGCAAGAACAATAGCATAGCATGCACGGATCAACTACAACATCATCGGCAAAATTGCAAACAAGTTGACAATCTGCCCAGATTCACAAAGTAGCAAAAGTAGAGCTCGATTGGCTCAAGCTAGGGTGCTCCATAATTGCAAACAAAGACATGGATGCATAGAGCACTACGATATTAACAAAACATCGTTACTGATCATCCTCAAAAGAGGCACGGATCACTAGGAAACAACATAAACATGTGGCATCATGAGATAAACAGCTCAAGGACTTAGTGGAATTACTAAGTCCCTGAAAACAGAATTAGCAAGTGCACCACTTTGCAAGCTTGCACAAGTCACCACACACATCACAAAAATACATGGGTTGCACCTATGGAAAGATGACAAAACCCTTAACAAAACATATGTAGAGCATCAGGGCATAACATGCACACATTAATCATGGCAAAAATGACAAAAACCTAAATGGAGCAGCAGATCTGACAATTATCTCAAGTAGCCCTCTTCTAACAGCATTTCGGGCCTCAAGATGAACTCAAATGAAAATTATGCAATGGAATGAAATGATGTACTCTCTTAGATGAACATTTTGATATGCTATATGCATGAATCGGAGCTACGGATGCAAAGTTACGGGGCTAAGAACATGGGCACTTGAACTGCAGACTTAGGAAAAAAATGAGAGGTCAACCCCTAGGGTTCGTCCCAGATCTGGATCGCGCGCTTCCAGAGGTGGCTCCGGCGATGTCCACAGTTCACCAGTGAGGGAAGTCGAGGGAGAGGAGGCCGGGGCTCCGCCGGCGAGGGCGCGGGGTTGCGGGGTCGGCGCGGGATCCGCCGGCGGCGAGGAGGAGGCGGCGCGGCCGGGGACGGGCGGTGCCGGGCCGGGGAGGGCCCCGCGCGGGCCTGCGGGCCGGTGCGGCGGGAGCCGGCGGCTGCGAACGGCGGAGTGCCACATGGCGGCGGGGAGGCGGACCGGACAATGTCCGTCGGCAGGATTTTTGTCCGGCGTGTGCGAGGAAGAGTGGACCTAGGGTTTCGTCCGGATTTTCGGGGAGGGGCTATAAATAGACATAGAGGGAGCTAGGAGAGTCCAAATGAGGAGCGGTTTTTGGCCACGCGATCGTGATCGAACGCTCTAGATGATGGAGAAGGCTTAGGTGGGTTTTGGGCCAAATTGGAGGGGTGTTGGGCTGCAACACACACGAGGCCTTTTCGGTCCCTCGGTTAACCGTTGGAGTATCAAACGAAGTCCAAATGATACGAAACTTGATAGGCGGTCTACCGGTAGTAAACCAAGGCCGCTTGGCAAGTCTCGGTCCAATCCGGAAATGTTTAATCCCAACACACGAAAGAAAGGTAGAAATGACCATCGGAGGAGAACGAAGCGCCGGAATGCAAAACGGACAACGGGGAAAAGGCTCGAATGCATGAGACGAACACGTATGCAAATGCAATGCACATGATGACATGATATGAGATGCATGACAACGACAACAACACACGGAGACAAAGACCCGAACCCGAGAAAATAAAATAACTTAACGCCGGAAACGGTAAGAGTTGGAGTACAAATTGGGAAAGTTACATCCGGGGTGTTACAGTGGCCCCTGGCCAAAGTGCCGTGCCGATCCGTGATGTGGTGACCTTCAGTCAAGCCAAGTAGTCCACAACACCGTCGATGCGGGATTCCAGTCGGAGCAGATTCATGGCAGTTTCATCTTTCACAGGAAATTTGATGGGGTCCAAACCTGGCTCAATCTGGCCAGTCTCTTCCTCGAAGTTCTGGCAAAACTCTGCATTCACGATCCAAGGATAAGTCAATTTTCGTATGCTGAGTCGACAAAAAAACATCAATCGGAACAAAATGTATACCTTCAAGCTTGATGAACAACTTCTTGGCAAGGCTCCTCGGATAACTCTCCAGATCGTCCCTCCTGCGAGCGATGCCTTCCATCTTCTCGTACAGGTTGACATTGTTTGTCTTCAAGCGCGTGCATTCCTTGTTGGCTTCGTTCAGGGCAGATTTCATCATGGCGTTCTCTTCTTCCAATTGACCGACTGAAGCCAGTTTCTGTTCAGCCGGAGCGGTTCTGTCGTCAGCTTTCTTTTGAGCAACAGCCAAATCCTGATCCTTCTTCGCCAGAGCTTCGTTCAGTTTTTCTGCAAAGAAATGGTGCTTGATTCAGAAAGAACAGAAGGGTACTCAAGCCTAAGACAAACCAGTTGACAAGCTCGTCTTACCATTGGCGTCGTCCTTGGCCTTTTAAAGCTCTGTCTTGGCCAATTCCAAGTCAAGGTTTAGCTGGATCTGCTGTTTCTCCAAGTCAGCAAAGCGAGCTCCAAGATCGCAAGATTTCTGCAAACAGGGAGGGAAGTTATTTTACAGCGAAAAACGACAAAGACAATCAATACTAAGACTACGGTCGACTGCCTGCAGTCCACCATAGTCTCGGGGACTACACCCAGTGGGTGCACTTTGCGTGCCCCCATCGGTTCGGTTTACACTCGACACGGCCAGACCAGATCGAGCGAAAGAATCAAAATACAAAGACTACAGTCGACTGCCAGCAGTCCACGGTAGTCTCAGGGACTACACCCAGTGGGTGCACTCAACGTGCCCCCACTAGTCCAAAAATTCAATCGACGCACCCAGTGGGTGTACAGATGCAAAGATTTTCGGAAAGAGAGTCTCCAGATAGCATATCCTAACAGAACAAGCGGTGACCAGCTAACCTGAACATTGCTTTGGAGAGCCGAGCTGGCGTCATAGGCGGCCTGACTGGCGTCCCGCACCATCTTCACCTTCTCCATCATAATGCCCGCCTGGCGTATGGCTTCCTTGGCAGCATTCACTTCGTCCTCTGGGACATGATGGATCGCAAAAACTGAAGGTGGGTCGGCAGGAGCTTGAGCAGTCGACGAAGAAGGCAGGGCACTCGACAATGGTACGGCGAAGGTAACAGAACCCCGATTGGCATCACCAGCGTCCTGAACGACTGGTTCCGCCATTGGCGTCGACTGTGGCACCTTGCTTGCAGGAGCTTTCCTATTTTTCCTCGTCAAAGGCCTCTCCGGCTCTTCATCATCAACATCGGGGAGGTCAATAATGTTAGGAGATGTTCAAAGATCAATCGCCAAAATCACATCACCCAATGGTACACATTGCAGCTGAGTCGACCAAATAAAGACAGAATGATAGAAATCATACCCAGATTGGAAGTGACTGCATCCTCCATTACCTAATCCTCATCTCTGTAAGCTGAGGTCCCGGAAGTAGCAGCACTGCCAGTTCCAAAGTTCGTCTGGTTAAATCAAGAAAAAATAAACAGCACGGAGCGTCGAGTGAATACAAAGGGAGACACTCACGCAGAAGCGACGGGGATGTCAATCTTAATCTTCGGCAACGCCTTCCGAGGCTTCTGCTCTGCAACTTTGAGATGCTTTGACACTTTTTCAGTTGGGGTTGGTGAAGATGTCCGAGGACGCTTTGAAGATTGACCAGTCTGAGCAATCGCCTTTTCACGGGCGCTCGGTCGTTCTTGGTCAAGCTTGGATCGCCTCTCCCTGCGAGGAGGCGACTCGACTTCTTCTTCGTCACTTGAGTTGTAGCTTTCTTCGTCCTCTTCTCCGTCAGAATGCCATTCGCCACTGTCGCCGCCGCTCGCCTCTCCTTCCAGATCTTGCTCTTGCTCTCCGTTGGGCACTGAGTACATTTCGATAAGGGCCTGAAAGAAAGCAGGAAGAATAAAGTCAGTCGACGCAGTATAGACAGCTGCGCGAGTGAATTCAGATTATAATCAAAAGCTCAGAATCGGACCTTTTCTGGTTCATGGGACTAGTCGAATGGAGGAACTCTCCTGGCTCCCCTGGGGTTGTCCTTGTTTCCGGTGATGCCCGACAGCCACCCCTCCAGTGTGTCGTCATCGACCTCCTCCGGGTGAATCCGAGTGGTGTCGTCAAGACCCGAATACATCCACATCGGATGGTCTCGAGCTTGAAGAGGCTGGATGCGCCGCCGAAGGAAAACCTCCAAGACATCCATACCAGTGACCCCGTCACGGATAAGCTGGACCACTCGTTCGACCAGCACCCTAACTTGCGCCTTCTCCTCCGGGAGCACCTTCAAAGAGGAGGGTTTCCTCACTTGGTCCATGGTAAAAGGAGGGAGGCCAGTCGACTGCCCTGGCGTCGGCTGGTCTTTGCAGTAAAACCAGGTCGACTGCCATCCGCGGACCGAGTCGGGAAGAATCATGGTCGGAAAGGAACTTTTCCCTCTCATCTGAACACCAAGACCCACACACATCTGAATCACTTGTGTTCTCTCGTCACTCGGATTGGCCTTTTTCACCGTCTGAGAACGACAGGTGAAAATGTGCTTGAAAAGACCCCAGTGAGGCCGACAACCCAAGAAATTCTCGCACAAAGACACGAAAGCAGCAAGATACACGATTGTGTTGGGAGTGAAGTGGTGGAGTTGCGCCCCAAAGAAATTCAGAAATCCCCGAAAGAAAGGGTGAGGAGGCAAGGAAAATCCACGGTCGACGTGGGTGGCAAGGAGAACGCGCTCACCCTCCCGAGGTTGCGGCTCGGATTCCTTCCCTGGAAGCCGCGCCGATCCATGGGGGATCAGTCCTCCGTCGGCTAGGTTGTCGAGGTCTTCTTGGCGGATCGCCGAGCGGATTCAGTCGTCCTGGATCCAGCCCTTTAGCAGGCCGGCTCGTGAGGAAGATCCACCCATACTGGTCGCCTTCCCCTTCGCCTTTGCCGTCGCCTTCTTCGCCCGCTCTAGAGCCGCCGTCTTCTCCTTCCCCATCGTCACCGGCGAGACGCGTACGGAGCGGCAGCGCTGGGGCGAGAGCGAGCGCGACGAAGAAGCCTGAAGAGGAGAAGAGGAAATGAGAACGCACTGTTCAAGAAACCCCGGTCCGACGCCTTATATGAGGTCGCTTCCGAGTGGCTGACTGGTAGGCCCGGACGATCCTGTCAAATCCCGTAACAATCGCGCGCGCAATACGTGGCGAAAAAGGTGGCGCTATCCCATCCGATTACTTCGGCCTCCCCCGTCCCGCGCGCTTCCCAAAATTCGAATCCCGCGAAATCTGCGGGCAGCAGAACAACTTGTCAGACGGAAGATCTCCTCCATACCGTCACTCGGAGCTTTTCATGTAAAGAAACTCACTCGACAAAAAACTAAGAATGGATCAAGGCGACTGAAAAGGAAGTTGCTGTCATCACTCAGGTTCATTGATCCGAAACAAGATATGCTCATGGCAGGAAAAATGAGTCGGAGAAGTTCTCAACTCCTTCCCCACTCAAACCTCGATCCATTCGGGGGCTAATGATGAAGCTATGTACCTAGGGTAGGGTCATTGACCTGTCCTAACTGCCCTACCCAAGGACATCTCTAGAAGAAATCACCTTTCAATTGACTTGGAGGTGTTCCACTCGACAGACTCGAAGACACTCGACCAAGAAGCAATCACTCGACCAAGATCCAACCACTCGATGGCCAGGAGACCTAAAGTCACTCCGCACGCTAACGGTCGGTCATTAAGTAGCTTTTACGGTCATCATAGCACTTTATTAGGGGCGTTACTAGTAACGCCCGACCTTAATGTATTTGAAACCCTGCATAACTGAGGGCCGGAGGGGTCTGGCGAACTCTATATAAGTCACCCCCTCCTCAGTGTAAAGGGTTTGCACCCCTGTAAGTCATACACACATAATCCAGTCGACCGCCTCCGGGCTCCGAGACGTAGGGCTATTACTTCCTCCGAGAAGGGCCTGAACTCGTAAACCTCGTCTGCTTACAACTACTCCATAGCTAAGATCTTGCCTCTCCATACCTACCCCCCTACATTACTGTCAGACTTAGAACCACGACAGAGGGCGCGCCAAGGGGGGAGTAGGACTCCTCCTTTCCTTGTAGGAGTAGGAGTGAAGGAAAGAGGAGGAGAGGGAGAAGGAAAAGGGGGCTGCACCCCTTGTCCAATTCAGACCAGAGGGGGGGCGCAGGCCTCCTTCCTTTTGGCCTATCTCCTCTATTCCCGTATGGCCCAATAAGGCTCATATACTCCCCGGCGAATTCCCGTAACTCCCCGGTACTCCAAAAAAATACCCGAATCACTCGGAACCTTTCCGAAGTCCGAATATAGTCATCCAATATATCGATCTTTATGTCTCAACCATTTCGAGACTCCTTGTCATGTCCCCGGTCTCATCCGGGACTCCGAACTCCTTCGGTACATCAAAACATATAAACTCATAATATAACTGTCATCGTAGCGTTAAGCGTGCGGACCCTACGGGTTCAAGAACTACGTAGACATGACCGAGACACGTCTCCGGGAAATAACCAATAGCGGAACCTAGATGCTCATATTGGCTCCTACATATTCTACGAAGATCTTTATCGGTCAGACCGCATAACAACATATGTTGTTCCTTTTGTCATCGGTATGTTACTTGCCCGAGATTCGATCGTTGGCATCTCAATCTTGGGGAACGTAGTAATTTCAAAATTTTCCTACGCACACGCAAGATCATGGTGATGCATAGCAACGAGAGGGGAGAGTATGATCTACGTACCCTTGTAGATCAACAACGGAAGCGTTTGGTTGATGTAGTCGTACGTGTCCACGGCCCGACTGATCAAGCACCGAAACTACGGCACCTCCGAGTTCTAGCACATGTTCAGCTCGATGACGATCCCAGGACTCCGATCCAGCAAAGTGTCGGGGAAGAGTTCTGTCAGCACGACGGCGTGGTGACGATCTTGATGTACTACCGTCGCAGGGCTTCGCCTAAGCACCGCTACAATATTATCGAGGACTATGGTGGAAGGGGGCACCGCACATGGCTAAGAATATGATCACGTGGATCAACTTGTGTCTAGGGGTGCCCCCTTGCCCCCGTATATAAAGGAGCAAGGGGAGGAGGCCGGCCGGCCCCTATAGGCGCGCCAGGAGGAGTCCTCCTCCTAGTAGGAGTAGGACTCCAACTAGGAGGGGGAAAGAAGTGGGGAGGGAGAGGGAAAGGGGGGGCGCCGCCCCCCTCTCCTAGTCCAATTCCGACCAGGGGGAGGAGGCGCGCAGCCCACCTCTGGCTGCCCCTCTCTCTCTCCACTAAGGCCCATATGGCCCATTACTTCTCCCGGGGGGGTTCCGGTAACCCTCCGGCTCTCCGGTTTTCTCCGAAATCACCCGGAACACTTTCGGTGTCCGAATATAGCCGTTCAATGTATCAATCTTTATGTCTCGACCATTTCGAGACTCCTCGTCATGTCCGTGATCACATCCGGGACTCCGAACTAACTTCGGTACGTCAAAACTCATAAACTCATAATATAACTGTCATCGAAACCTTAAGCGTGCGGACCCTATGGGTTCGAGAACAATGTAGACATGACCGAGACACGTCTCCGGTCAATAACCAATAGCGGAACCTGGATGCTCATATTGGCTCCTACATATTCTACGAAGATCTTTATCGGTCAGACCGCATAACAACATACGTTGTTCCCTTTGTCATCGGTATGTTACTTGCCCGAGATTCGATCGTCGGTATCCTATACCTAGTTCAATATCGTTACCGGCAAGTCTCTTTACTTGTTCCGTAATCCATCATCCCACAACTAACTCATTAGTCGCAATGCTTGCAAGGCTTATGTGATGTGCATTACCAAGAGGGCCCAGAGATACCTCTCCGACAATCGGAGTGACAAATCCTAATCTCGAAATACGCCAACCCAACATGTACCTTTGGAGACACCTGTAGAGCTCCTTTATAATCACCCAGTTACGTTGTGACGTTTGGTAGCACACAAAGTGTTCCTCCGGCAAACAGGAGTTGCATAATCTCAGTCATAGGAACATGTATAAGTCATGAAGAAAGCAATAGCAACATACTAAACGATCGGGTGCTAAGATAATGGAATGGGTCATGTCAATCAGATCATTCAACTAATGATGTGATCCTGTTAATCAAATGACAACTCTTTGTCCATGGTTAGGAAACATAACCATCTTTGATTAACAAGCTAGTCTAGTAGAGGCATACTAGTGACACTCTGTTTGTCTATGTATTCACACATGTATTATGTTTCCGGTTAATACAATTCTAGCATGAATAATAAACTTTTATCATGATATATAAGGAAATAAATAATAACTTTATTATTGCCTCTAGGGCATATTTCCTTCAGTCTCCCACTTGCACTAGAGTCAATAATCTAGATTACACAGTAATGATTCTAACACCCATGGAGCCTTGGTGCTGATCATGTTTTGCTCGTGGAAGAGGCTTAGTCAACGGGTCTGCTACATTCAGATCCGTATGTATCTTGCAAATCTCTATGTCTCCCACCTGGACTAGATCCCGGATGGAATTGAAGCGTCTCTTTATGTGCTTGGTTCTCTTGTGAAATCTGGATTCCTTTGCCAAGGCAATTGCGCCAGTATTGTCACAAAAGATTTTCATTGGACCCGATGCACTAGGTATGACACCTAGATCGGATATGAACTCCTTCATCCAGACTCCTTCATTCGCTGCTTCCGAAGCATCTATGTATTCCGCTTCACACGTAGATCCCGCCACGACACTCTGTTTAGAACTGCACCAACTGACAGCTCCACCGTTTAATGTAAACACGTATCCGGTTTGCGATTTAGAATCGTCCGGATCAGTGTCAAAGCTTGCATCAACGTAACCGTTTACGATGAGCTCTTTGTCACCTCCATACACGAGAAACATATGCTTAGTTCTTTTCAGGTACTTCAGGATGTTCTTGACCGCTGTCCAATGATCCACTCCTGGATTACTTTGGTACCTCCCTGCTAGACTTATAGCAAGGCACACATCAGGTCTGGTACACAGCATTGCATACATGATAGAGCCTATGGCTGAAGCATAGGGAACATCTTTCATTTTCTCTCTATCTTCTGCAGTGGTCGGGCATTGAGTCTGACTCAACTTCACACCTTGTAACACAAGCAAGAACCCTTTCTTTGCTTGATCCATTTTGAACTTTTTCAAAATCTTGTCAAGGTATGTGCTTTGTGAATGTCCAATTAAGCGTCTTGATCTATCTCTATAGATCTTTATGCCTAATATGTAAGCAGCTTCACCGAGGTCTTTCATTGAAAAACTCTTATTCAAGTATCCCTTTATGCTATCCAGAAATTCTATATCATTTCCAATCAGTAATATGCCATCCACATATAATATCAGAAATGCTACAGAGCTCCCACTCACTTTCTTGTAAATACAGGCTTCTCCAAAGGTCTGTATAAAACCAAATGCTTTGATCACACTATCAAAGCGTTTATTCCAACTCCGAGAAGCTTGCACCAGTCCATAAATGGATCGCTGGAGCTTGCACACTTTGTTAGCTCCCTTTGGATCGACAAAACCTTCCGGTTGCATCATATACAACTCTTCTTCCAAAAATCCATTCAGGAATGCAGTTTTGACATCCATCTGCCAAATTTCATAATCATAAAATGCGGCAATTGCTAACATGATTCGGACAGACTTAAGCATCGCTACGGGTGAGAAGGTCTCATCGTAGTCAACCCCTTGAACTTGTCGAAAACCTTTTGCGACAAGTTGAGCTTTGTAGACAGTAATATTACCGTCAGCGTCAGTCTTCTTCTTGAAGATCCATTTATTCTTAATTGCTTGCCGATCATCGGGCAAGTCAACCAAAGTCCATACTTTGTTCTCATACATGGATCCCATCTCAGATTTCATGGCTTCAAGCCATTTTTCGGAATCTGGGCTCACCATCGCTTCTTCATAGTTCGTAGGTTCATCATGATCTAGTAGCATGACTTCCAGAACAGGATTACCGTACCACTCTGGCGCGGATCTTACTCTGGTTGATCTACGAGGTTCAGTAGTATCTTGTTCTGAAGTTTCATGATCATTATCATTAGCTTCCTCACTAATTGGTGTAGGTGTCGCAGAAACAGGTTTTTGTGATGTACCACTTTCCAATAAGGGAGCAGGTACAGTTACCTCGTCAAGTTCTACTTTCCTCCCACTCACTTCTTTCGAGAGAAACTCCTTCTCTAGAAAGGATCCATTCTTAGCAACGAATGTCTTGCCTTCGGATCTGTGATAGAAGGTATACCCAACAGTCTCCTTTGGGTATCCTATGAAGACACATTTCTCCGATTTGGGTTCGAGCTTATCAGGTTGAAGCTTTTTCACATAAGCATCGCAGCCCCAAACTTTAAGAAACGACAACTTTGGTTTCTTGCCAAACCATAGTTCATAAGGTGTCGTCTCAACGGATTTTGATGGTGCCCTATTTAACGTGAATGCGGTCGTCTCTAAAGCATAACCCCAAAATGATAGCGGTAAATTTGTAAGAGACATCATAGATCGCACCATATCAAGTAAAGTACGATTACGATGTTCGGACACACCATTACGCTGAGGTGTTCCAGGTAGCATGAGTTGCGAAACTATTCCGCATTGTTTCAGATGTAGACCAAACTCGTAACTCAAATATTCTCCTCCACGATCAAATCGCAGAAACTTTATTTCTTGTTACGATGATTTTCAATTTCACTCTGAAATTCTTTAAACTTTTCAAATGTTTCAGACTTATGCTTCATTAAGTAGATACACCCATATCTGCTTAAATCATCTGTGAAGGTGAGAAAATAACGATATCCGCCACGAGCCTCAACATTCATCGGACCACATACATCTGTATGTATGATTTCCAACAAATCTGTTGCTCTCTCCATTGTATCGGAGAACGGTGTTTTAGTCATCTTGCCCATGAGGCACGGTTCGCAAGTACCAAGTGATTCATAATCAAGAGGTTCCAAAAGTCCATCGGTATGGAGTTTCTTCATGCGCTTTACACCGATATGACCTAAACGGCAGTGCCACAAATAAGTTGCACTATCACTATCAACTCTGCATCTTTTGGCTTCAACATTATGAATATGTGTGTTACTACTATCGAGATTCATCAAAAATAGACCACTCTTCAAAGGTGCATGACCATAAAAGATATTACTCATATAAATAGAACAACCATTATTCTCTGATTTAAATGAATAACCGTCTTGCATTAAACAAGATCCAGATATAATGTTCATGCTCAACGCTGGCACCAAATAACAATTATTTAGGTCTAATATTAATCCCGAAGGTAGATGTAGAGGTAGCGTGCCGACCGCGATCACATCGACTTTAGAACCATTTCCCACGCGCATCGTCACCTCGTCCTTTGCCAGTATTCGCTTAATCCGTGGTCCCTGTTTCGAGTTGCAAATATTAGCAACAGAACCAGTATCAAATACCCAGGTGCTACTGCGAGCTCTAGTAAGGTACACATCAATAACATGTATATCACATATACCTTTGTTCACCTTGCCATCCTTCTTATCCGCCAAATACTTGGGGTAGTTCCGCTTCCAGTGACCAGTCTGCTTGCAGTAGAAGCACTCAGTTTCAGGCTTAGGTCCAGACTTGGGTTTCTTCTCCTGATCAGCAACTTGCTTGCTTTTCTTCTTGAAGTTCCCCTTCTTCTTTCCTTTGCCCTTTTTCTTGAAACTAGTGGTCTTGTTGACCATCAACACTTGATGCTCCTTCTTGATTTCTACCTCTGCAGCTTTCAGCATTGCGAAGAGCTCGGGAATAATCTTATTCATCCCTTGCATATTATAGTTCATCACAAAGCTCTTGTAGCTTGGTGGCAGTGATTGGAGAATTCTGTCAATGACGCAATCATTTGGAAGATTGACTCCCATCTGAATCAAGTGATTATTATACCCAGACATTTTGAGTATATGCTCACTGACAGAACTGTTCTCCTCCATCTTGCAGCTATAGAACTTATTGGAGACTTCATATCTCTCAATCCGGGCATTTGCTTGAAATATTAACTTCAACTCCTGGAACATCTCATATGCTCCATGACGTTCAAAACGTTGTTGAAGTCCCGATTCTAAGCCGTAAAGCATGGCACACTGAACTATCGAGTAGTCATCAGCTTTGCTCTGCCAGATGTTCATAACATCTGGTGTTGCTCCAGCAGCAGGCCTGGCACCCAGCGGTGCTTCCAGGACGTAATTCTTCTGTGCAGCAATGAGGATAATCCTCAAGTTACGGACCCAGTCCGTGTAATTGCTACCATCATCTTTCAACTTTGCTTTCTCAAGGAACGCATTAAAATTTAACGGAACAACAGCACGGGCCATTTATCTACAATTACCATAAACAAGCAAGATACTATCAGGGACTAAGTTCATGATAAATTTAAGTTCAATTTAATCATATTACTCAAGAACTCCCACTTAGATAGACATCCCTCTAATCATCTAAGTGATCACGTGATCCAAATCAACTAAACCATAACCGATCATCACGTGAAATGGAGTAGTCTTCAATGGTGAACATCGCTATGTTGATCATATCTACTATACGATTCACACTCGATCTTTTGATCTCAGTGTTCCGAGGCCATATCTGCATATGCTAGGCTCGTCAAGTTTAACCTGAGTATTCTGCGTGTGCAAAACTGGCTTGCACCCGTTGTAGATGGACGTAGAGCTTATCACACCCGATCATCACGTGGTGTCTGGGCACGACGAACTTTGGCAACGGTGCATACTCAGGGAGAACACTTTTATCTTGAAATTTAGTGAGAGATCATCTTATAATGCTACCGTCAAACAAAGCAAGATAAGATGCATAAAAGATAAACATCACATGCAATCAATATAAGTGATATGATATGGCCATCATCATCTTGTGCTTGTGATCTCCATCCTCGAAGCACCGTTGTGATCACCATCGTCACCGGCGCGACACCTTGATCTCCATCGTAGCATCGTTGTCGTCTCGCCAATCTTACGCTTCTACGACTATCGCTACCGCTTAGTGATAAAGTAAAGCATTACAGGGCGATTGCATTGAATACAATAAAGCGACAACCATATGGCTCCTGCCAGTTGCCGATAACTCGGTTACAAAACATGATCATCTCATACAATAAAATTTAGCATCATGTCTTGACCATATCACATCACAACATGCCCTGCAAAAACAAGTTAGACGTCCTCTACTTTGTTGTTGCAAGTTTTACGTGGCTGCTACGGGCTTAAGCAAGAACCAATCTTACCTACGCATCAAAACCACAACGATAGTTTGTCAAGTTAGTGCTGTTTTAACCTTCGCAAGGACCGGGCGTAGCCACACTTGGTTCAACTAAAGTTGGAGAAACTGTCACCCGCAAGCCACCTATGTGCAAAGCACGTCGGGAGAACCGGTCTCGCGTAAGCGTACGCGTAATGGGTCCGGGCCGCTTCGTCCAACAATACCGCCGAACCAAAGTATGACATGCTGGTAAGCAGTATGACTTATATCGCCCACAACTCACTTGTGTTCTACTCGTGCATATAACATCAACATATAAAACCTAGGCTCGGATGCCACTGTTGGGGAACGTAGTAATTTCAAAATTTTCCTACGCACACGCAAGATCATGGTGATGCATAGCAACGAGAGGGGAGAGTATGATCTACGTACCCTTGTAGATCGACAACAGAGCGTTTGGTTGATGTAGTCGTACGTCTCCACGGCCCGACCGATCAAGCACCGAAACTACGGCACCTCCGAGTTCTAGCACACGTTCAGCTCGATGACGATCCCCGGAACTCCGATCCAGCAAAGTGTCGGGGAAGAGTTCCATCAGCACGACGGCGTGGTGACGATCTTGATGTACTACCGTCGCAGGGCTTCGCCTAAGCACCGCTACAATATTATCGAGGACTATGGTGGAAGGGGGCACCGCACACGGCTAAGAATATGATCACGTGGATCAACTTGTGTGTCTGGTGCCCCCTTGCCCCCGTATATAAAGGAGCAAGGGGAGGAGGCCGGCCGGCCCCTATAGGCGCGCCAGGAGGAGTCCTCCTCCTAGTAGGAGTAGGACTCCTACTAGGAGGGGGAAAGAAGTGGGGAGGGAGAGGGAAAGGGGGGGGGGCACCGCCCCCCTCTCCTAGTCCAATTCGGACCAGGGGGGAGGAGGCACGCAGCCCACCTCTGGCTGCCCCTCTCTCTCTCCACTAAGGCCCATATGGCCCATTACTTCTCCCGGGGGGGTTCCGGTAACCCTCCGGCTCTCCGGTTTTCTCCGAAATCACCCGGAACACTTCCGGTGTCCAAATATAGCCGTCCAATATATCAATATTTATTTCTCGACCATTTTGAGACTCCTCGTCATGTCCGTGATCACATCCGGGACTCCGAACTAACTTCGGTACATCAAATCTCATAAACTCATAATATAACTGTCATCGAAACCTTAAGTGTGCGGACCCTACGGGTTTGAGAACAATGTAGACATGACCGAGACACGTCTCCGGTCAATAACCAATAGCGGAACCTGGATGCTCATATTGGCTCCTACATATTCTACGAAGATCTTTATCGGTCAGACCGCATAACAACATACGTTGTTCCCTTTGTCATCGGTATGTTACTTTCCCGAGATTCGATCGTCGGTATCCTATACCTAGTTCAATCTCGTTACCGGCAATTCTCTTTACTTGTTCCGTAATCCATCATCCCGCAACTAACTCATTGGTCGCAATGCTTGCAAGGCTTATGTGATGTGCATTACCAAGAGGGCCCAGAGATACCTCTTCGACAATCGGAGTGACAAATCCTAATCTCGAAATACGCCAACCCAACATGTACCTTTGGAGACACCTGTAGAGCTCCTTTATAATCACCCAGTTACGTTGTGACATTTGGTAGCACACAAAGTGTTCCTCCGGCAAACGGGAGTTGCATAATCTCATAGTCATAGGAACATGTATAAGTCATGAAGAAAGCAATAGCAACATACTAAACGATCGGGTGCTAAGCTAATGGAATGGGTCATGTCAATCAGATCATTCAACTAATGATGTGATCCTGTTAATCAAATGACAACTCTTTGTCCATGGTTTGGAAACATAACCATCTTTGATTAACAAGCTAGTCTAGTAGAGGCATACTAGTGACACCCTGTTTGTCTATGCATTCACACATGTATTATGTTTCCGGTTAATACAATTCTAGCATGAATAATAAACTTTTATCATGATATATAAGGAAATAAATAATAACTTTATTATTGCCTCTAGGGCATATTTCCTTCACTCAATACCTCGTTCAATCTCTTTACCGGAAAGTCTCTTTACTCATTCCGTAATACATCATCTCGCAACTAACTCATTAGTTGCAATGCTTGCAAGGCTTATGTGATGTGCATTACCGAGAGGGCCCAGAGATACCTCTCCGACAATCAGAGTGACAAATCATAATCTCGAAATACGCCAACCCAACAAGTACCTTCGGAGACACCTGTAGAGCACCTTTATAATCACCCAGTTACGTTGTGACGTTTGGTAGCACACAAAGTGTTCCTCCGGTAAACGGGACTTGCGTAATCTCATAGTCATAGGAACATGTATAAGTCATGAAGAAAGCAATAGCAACAAACTAAACAATCAAGTGCTAAGCTAACAGAATGGGTCAAGTCAATCACATCATTCTCCTAATGATGTGATCCCGTTAATCAAATGACAACTGATGTCTATGGTTAGGAAACATAACCATCTTTGATCAACGAGCTAGTCAAGTAGAGGCATACTAGTGACACTCTGTTTGTCTATGTATTCACACATGTATTATGTTTCCGGTTAATACAATTCTAGCATGAATAATAAACATTTATCATGATATAAGAAAATAAATAATAACTTTATTATTGCCTCTAGGGCATATTTCCTTCACCTTGTACCTTGGATGTGAGGTGTTTTCTTCAGTCTTCACTCTGTACACCCACTTGTTCTTGAGTGCTTTCTTGCCCTTTGGCAGTTTCACCAACTCAAAGGTATCATTCTCATACAGGGAATTCATCTCACCCTGCATGGCTTCTGACCATTCTTCCTTGTTCTCATCAGACATTGCCTCCTCATAGCATGAGGGCTCACCTACATCTGTCATCAATACATATTGATGTGGTGGATATTTAGAAGAAGGAATGTGACTTCTTTCACTTCTTCTTTGCTGCTGCACTGGTGGTGAATCAGGTGGATTTTCATTGGCATCATCATTACCAACTTCATCATCATCATCACTTGATGGCCGCTCGCCACTTTGACTTGTACTGCCTTGATCAGTTGCATCTCCACTGTCTTCAGTGTCATCATCTCCCCCATGATTGTCATGCATGAGAGGAGGACGGATTGGATCCATGTCAACCTGAGGTGTGTTGGTCATTGGCTTCTCTGGTTTCCCAATATCTTTTATTGTTTCATCTTCAATGAACACCACATCTCGGCTTCTCACAATCTTCCTATTTACTGGATCCCACAACCTGTAGCCAAACTCTTCACTTGGTTGGCTGAGGTAGATGCACTATTTTGTCTTACTATCAAGCTTGGATCTCTCGTCCCTTGGAACATGTACAAATGCCCTGCAACCAAAGACCTTCAAGTGCTTGTATGATACCTCCTTCCCTGACCAAACTCTCTGAGGAATATCACCTGCAATAGGAACTGAGGGAGATAGGTTAACCACATACATAGCATTCATCAATGCTTCAGCCCAAAATGAATTTGGTAAATGAGCATGAGAGAGCATAGCTGTGACCCTCTCTGTGAGTGTCCTGTTCATTCTCTCTGCAAGACCATTGAGCTGAGGTGTCTTTGGTGGACTCTTCTCAAGCCTGATGCCAACATTTCAACAATACCTCTCAAAAGGACCTCTATATTCACCACCGTTGTCTGATCTCACGCACTTCAATTTCCTGCCAGTTTCTCTTTCAACCTTGACATGGAACTCCTTGAAGGCTTCAAGCGTCTGGTATTTGTGTTTCAGCACATACACAAAAACATTTCTGGAATGGTCATCAATAAAAGTCACAAAGTATAATACTCCAGCATGAGATTTTTCAGTCATGGAGCAAACATCAGTGTGCACAATATCAAGAACATTTTGTGCATGATGTGGAGGGAGTGTACAAAATGCAGCCCTATGTTGTTTGCCAGCAAAACAATGTGCATAGGGTTTCAAGGATATACCTTTCAACTCAGGGAGGTACTCCATGCGAGCAAGAGCGTGCATGCCCTTCTCACTCATATGCCCAAGCCTATTGTGCCACAATTCAACCGAAGTGCCTTTTTCAACAATGTTCAACACCTCATTGCACAACTTGGTTTTAGTCACATAGAGATTACCTTGCTTACTTCCTCGAGCCACAATCAAAGAGCCTTTGGTGAGCTTCCACTTTCCTTCACCAAAATAACTAGGATGTTTGATATCATCAAGCTTTCCCACTGACAACAAATTCAGCCTTATGTCGGGAACATGCCTTATATCATCAAGCACCAATCTGCAACCTGTGTTTGTTTCAATGCATATAGAGCCCTTGCCAATAATTGCTGACGAACTGCTATTTCCCATCCTCACTTGGCCAGCAACACCACTAGTGTAAGATGTGAAATACTCCTTGTGTGATGTGATGTGGAAGGACGCACCTGAATCCACAACCCAACTCATGGCATCATCACGAACAGCACTATAGCAATCTTCATCTTCAATGACTAGATAGTCCTCATCTGTTGCGGTCATGGCTGAACTGCTCTCAGCCTTTTGCTCGGTTTTCTTTGTGAGTTTCCCCTCTACAAGCTCTCTTTTATACTTTCTGCACTCGCTCTTTATGTGTCCCGGATTGCCACAATGAAAGCAAGTAATATCTTTTCTCTGTTTTGACTTTGATCTCCCCCTGGGTTTGCTTTTGCCTTGCTGAAATCTTGTATTGCTGCGTCCACGGTTCTCATTCTTCCCATGGGTTTTAGCCACATACGCATCAGAAGAAGAGGCATCACCCTTTTCCTTCTTTCTGGCTTCTTCATTCAGCATACTGTTCTTCACCATCTTCAAAGTCAGCTTCCCATCCGGAGCTGAATTGCTAAGTGACACAACAAGTGTGTTCCAACTATCAGGCATGGAACTCAGCAGCAACAATGCTTGCACCTCATCCTCAAAGTTGATCTTCATGGCTGAAAGTTGATTTATAGGGCATTGGAAGACATTTAAGTGCTCAATCACACTTGTGCCATCTCGGTACTCAAGCTTTGCAAGTCTTTTGATCACCGAGGCCTTGTTCATTGATGTCTTCCTCTCATATATAGACTCCAACTTCTGCCACATCTCATAAGTATTTATGTCATTTGCAACATGGAGGAAAATATTGTGATTGATGTACAACCAAATCATACCTACTGCCTTTCTGTGCAACACTCTCCATTCTTCTTCCGTGACACCCGTGGGTATCTCGTCTTTCACAATTGTCTCATACAAATCCTTGCAATAAAGGATGTCTTCCATCACGGGCTTCCATAATGAGTAATTGGAAGAATCAAGTTTTATCATGCCACTTGTAGTAGCGCTTTCTTCCAAAGCCATTGTGAGCAGCACTTCCAGCAACAATCAAGCAACTGGGATTTGCAACCTTCTAAGCAATCAAGGCTCTGATGCCACTCTGCTGGGAATTAGCACACAAATACACTTGTGGTTAACTGATAACTGTAGCGGAAACAAGTAATCTCAGCACCACATCAGGTACTAATTCAAGGATCGTTGCTTAGCATGGAAGGAAACATATGCAGCAACATATATGGAGGCAAAAAATGTTACTCAGCAGGCAAGACACTCCTTAGCCTAGTATCTTGTGGTAGGAGTAAGTTTCTGGACAGCACCAAGCATCAACAAAGAGACACACGATTTTTACGTGGAAACCCCCTTAACTTGAGGGGGAAAACCACGGGCCGAAGCCACCCAAATCCTCTTCCACTATTATCAAATGTGGGATACAACAAGTTCTTCTCTAGAAAGAACTAGAGGATCTCATACAACAAGATTTCTGAATCTTGGATGAACACAACAAGATTTGGGGCTCAAGAACTAGGGATTGGAACAATCTTACCAAAGATGGTGGAACTGAAGCTTGAAGGAGACAAGATAGTGTATCTGGACCATCACAACCTTGGGAAGGTGCTCCCTTGATCTTCCTTCAATCTTCCTCTTCTTCCCTTATTCTCTTGGTTTTCTCTCTTCTTCTCTCTTGGAGGATGAACTTATTTTCGTCACACTTGGTGGTGGATGCTGGATAGAGGGTAAAAGCATCCCCATCCACACATGTGCAAAGTTCAAAATGACCCTAGGTCATAACCCTAATGGGTAGTGGGCTTATGCACCTCTTTGGGCTGCCTAAAAGGCCTCAAATGGTCATCTCCTCACAGCCCAAATGAGGAGGATATCTCAACATAGAGGATGTACGACATCACATGTCACATGAATATATCATTGACTTGCATTTGTGCAATTTCGTGGCATGAATGATTCATGGCAACATTCCATGATAGAATGCACGATGGCACGATGTGTGGGCGCTGATTGACCTAGAGCTCGTTGAACATATGCTTTCTACAAAGGATCCTAGAAGAGTCGTGACTCTTTTGGACTTTGTCGTGCAGCTCTCATGGCTTGGGCCTGAGCGCACCTAGCGTTGATTCTGGGCTGCATGACGCACCGGTTGACCATTAGATTCAAGGTGGGACCCGCTTCCTTCTTTCTTTCTTGTGATTAACACCACATCCTTTTTCCTTGCAGGGTCTTTTTTTCAAAAGACTTCCAATCTATTCATCTTCAATCATGACAACACAATAAGAAAAATTACATCCAAAATCGTAGACCATCTAGCGATGACTACAAGCACTAAAGCGAGCCGAAGACGCGCCGCCATCATTGCCCCTCTCTCGCCAGAGCCAAGCACACCTTGTTATAGTAGACAGTCGGGAATTCGCCGTGTTAAGGCCTCATAGGACTAACGCACCTCAACAACACAACCGTCGTCATGAAGAGAAGTTTAGATCGGAAGGATCCAACCTGAAGACACAAGAACAAAGACGAGCAAAGACCGGATCTGAGTAGATCCACCAAAGACAACCACTGGCCGAATCTCACGAGATTCGCCGGTGACACACCTCCACATGCCGTGCAACGATGCTAGACGCACCACCGAAACGGGGCTAGGCAAGGAGAACCTTATTCCATATTTAAGAAGCTGCCGTCGTCTCGTCTTTCTGAGCAAGACATAAACCAAAAAAAAACTTAAAGAAGCACCTAAAACCGAAGCCCTCCCACCAGTAAGGGCCGGGATCCACCGCACACCCATGACCATAAGGCCACAGGAGACGTGGCAAATCAATGACATTGCCGACGGGAGGCAGAAACCCTAGCCGTCTTTCCATGGACAAGAGACAACAGATTCGTTTGTAGCTTTCCTCCTTCTTTCTTTCTTGTGGTTAGGAAATCATGCATGGGGTGCATCCGTGCATGCATGATCCTTCAGCATACATGGCTGTACGTAGGTACTTGTACATGTAATATGCACACGTACACAGTACATACACAAATGTAGTTATTTGATTTCCGGTCGCATCTTAACTCGTGGTTTGAATAGATCTTCTGTATATCTCTGAAATGTATCTGCTTATAATTCTTGTCTTGTAGAGGCCATGTAATTTAATTCTTGTCATGTAGAAATATTCTGCAGTTACATATAAAATAAAAATAGGTGAAATATTTTTGTTCTGGAAAACAAAATAAATTATTGAATAGAAATCACCTGACAAATTTGCATAATTGTAATATTTTTGGCCGTATATGTGAAGGCCATGTCCACATCATTGGTGTTGGCCGACTGCCTTGGCCGCACAGGCGGCAAGGTGGCGGCGAGTGAAGGCTGCTAGACGCGGGGCCGCGGGGTTGCCCGTCCGGATCCGGCGCCTTCGTCTCCAACGCTCGCGGGTCCCTTTTTAGATCCGGTTGTCCCAGGCTGCCGGGGCCATGTTTGAAGCTCGGGCTGGGGGTGGTGTGGTGCCATAAGACAACCATGCCGGTTGTGGGTATCATCCCCTACCTATAGGCGCGGGTGAAAGACTAAATCCTTTTGGATTGGGCGGCAGCGACCCCAACGGCATGGTTCAGGAAGGTTCCAAAGCGCTATATGTCACGTCTCATGCGCGGGAAGGAAATTTGAGAGTTCATTTTCAGCACAACAGTTTTCTGAAGAAACGCACTAGTCACCACGCCAGCCCATGGGCTAGTCCAGTTTGAATGTACTCTCAGCGCCACAACTAAGTATTGGAGGCAAGTATGATTATCATTTCCCCAGCGTCATTTTTCTGTACCATGTCGCACAAAAAAACACCTTTTCTGGTCCAGACATTAGTTACAACACTCACATGCGGAGTTTTGGCTCTAGGGAGAACAATAAATTAAAATTAAATAGTAAGTAAAATTTTAAAATTCTGAGTTTTTGTATAGATCTTCATGTTGGTGTAACAAGCTCGGTTGCCTATTTTCATGTGAAACTGGATAACAGTGCTTCACCTGTGAAAAAAGCAAAATTAAATGTAATATTTGGAGGCGACATTTGTCGTTCGACTTTTTTTTTCTGCACATGTGAAAATGCGTAAGTTTTCCCCATAAAAATTTATGAGCAGCATTTGGGTGTGACAACGAACACATCTCTTTTTATTCAAAAAAGTTTTAACCTTGGCAAAATACATTTTGGGATACTTCCTAGAGCCAAAAGCAATATCCACTATAATTACCGCTGGGATTGACATATCTTTTAGAGTGTCAAAAATGTCAAACTTAGGGGTAAAAGCTGGAACTTACCCTATCTTTTATGCTGGTTAGAACTTGATTTTAAAGTCCTTTTGTGTAGATAATACCATAAGAAAGATTAAACATGTCAAAGTGGTATATAATCGAATGAATTAAATTATCACAGTGTGACTAGCTCAAGCCTCAATCCGTACCTAGCTAGCACGGTTGCCTGGGTGGGCATATGACAACAACAATGGACAATAAAGGGATGAATCTCCATTGTATATTTACATGGAAAAGATGCAGGATGTTTGTTTGACATATCTAATGCTCTAAGGAAAGACTTTCAGCTAAAATAGGAAGATGATACAGGGCACTGGAACTCGGCCGAAAGAAAACCCTCTAGATGCAAACTGCCAAATCCGATACCGGAGATATGGTCATGACCGGGTAGTTCTTCCGTTACATTTCTGGATGTCCCATGACGGCGGTCATAGATATGTAGTTCAGGTGGTTCGCCTTTCTCCCTGTTGTAGAAGAGCAGCTTGGAACCATCATCTAATAAAATCCTTAAAGGCATCATCTGACGACGGTCTATTTCGGATGAAGGGTATTGTGTATGCCTTGACCCACTTACTCTTATGATGATCTTTTAGGAGCCATATGTTTGTATATCCAGAGTGACGAACCTCGGGCTCAACCATGCACAAGGAACCATTGAGCTCGCCTAATCTGATATTCAGCCGTCCAAGTTTCACCTTGGGTGGGCCTTTGATCCCGCACTTCCACTCCTCGCTCTCGAGGTCAAAGCAGAGCAGGCTGCTCTCCTCGTCAGGTAGCGCCACCGGCAAGAAATGGAGCATGCCGTTGACCGCTGCAGTGTAGTTGTCATGACTGGAGCCGTCGAAACGGAATGGGGGACATTTCCTCCGCCTCCACCCGTCATCATCATCTCCTACCGTGAAGACCTCGCAGTGGTGGAACCCGAGACGCACCATCTTGTAAGCGCCGGACGGGACGGCGCGGCCGTAGCCCCAGGCTCTGTCGCTTTTCAGGTGGGTGACGGGCCTCTTCATGGTGCCGAGGTCGATCACCCCGGCGAGGTTGTCGTGCTGGGAAAAGCCGGTTGTGACTTGTGACACACACGAAGCCATCGGGACTCGTGGACACCGGTATCCAACGCCTGTTCATGCCACCGATCACCCTGACAACGCTGCCGTCCATATCAACCAGCCGTAATGATATGTCATGGTCGGAGCCGACGACGAGGAGCGGCTCGGGCAGGCGGCCCTTCTGCGCGGTGGTAATGAAGACGGGGTCGGATATGCGGTCACGGCACTCCCTCGACACGCATCGGAACCGGCACATGGACTTGGCCGGGACCCTAGAGAGGATGTCGAAGATGACGTCGCTCGGCAAGGTGGCCGGCGGCGTCTTGCTCCATGGAATCTGAAACAGCAGATCGCGTGCCTGTTGAAGACGGCGTCGCAACGCCGAGAGCGTGATCCCCATCTGATATGGCTCGAGATTTTGATATCTCAGCAGGCGATTCACCGCTGATTCCAAGATCCGGCTTCCTCGGAAGACGGCTCGCACCCTCGGGACACAAGCCCGAGATTGGCCGTGAATATAGATCACCGGAGAAGATTGCTGATCTTCCTTACGCCGCTTCTGCCATCGGCTGATCCATACAGAGGTTGAATCTGTAAGCAGACGGACCCGAGATCTGGATGGACTCGGACGTCGTGCTTCAAGTCTCCGTATTGGCGTCGATCGGGGGGTTTAGGACGGGGAGTTCAGCGGCGCTAGATGCGCAATCAACCAGATGCGACCGAAATCGAGATGGATTCGGGGATGTGCGCACGCAGGCTAATCGGGGGAGAGGATTGTCAGGACTCTGACTGAACTCGCTAGTACTGTCGAAACCCAACACTTCGTCAGTTAAGCCACGGTGCAGCTGTATCAGCAAGGATGGAATGGACGGTCAGGATCCAGGCGGACAAGTGACCTGATACAGTTTTGGTTCACTGTTTACTTTCATTTTCGTTTTCACAGCTCTACATTAAGTGATTTTAGCAAAAGAGTTTTAGAAAGTTTTCATAGAAAACCGGCTTTATTACTAATAATTTAGGTAGAAATAAGCTTATACAAATTGTTCTTGGATAAAAAAAAGTAAAACACGCTAAGAAAATTCTTTGTTTGCTAGCTTCATCCGTCAGACCTTCATGTACCCGTTTCCTGCTTATCATCCCCATCGCGACCTCGCCTCCACGCCTCCACGGAAGAGATGGCAACGGGCCAAGAACAATAGTAGGCAACTTCTTTTTTTTAACACAATACAGACGCAAGCGCTCATACATACATGCATACACTCATCCCTATGTACGCACACATACACCTTACCCGTATGAGCATCCCCAAGAGACTGAGCCAGCATATCATCTTAAGATTTACAAGTCATTGTAGGCGTCTCGTCGTTGACGGGAACGTCTCCTCCCACTGAAAACGCATCGCCGAAAATCCTGAAATAAATCCAGGAATAATGCGAGCATCAGGACTTGAACCCTAGTGAGCTGGGGATACCACTGTCCCTCTAACCATCCAACCACAGGTTGGTTCGCAGTAGACAACCTCGTTGTTGGCCTCGTCTTGCCGCTCTTATCTTCCCCGTCAGCTCCCGTACAATCTCTGTCTGGGGAGCTCGACATCGGTAACCATCTTCTTCTTAATCAATGAATGGCAACGAAGAAAAAATTTTAAAAGAAGGTTAAACTCCGCCACTATATCAATGGATGCATGCAGTCATCTTTATTAATTATTCCACGACTGACAAGACTTAATTATTCCATGAAGGTCTTATAAGAACATACATCAACCCATCCGAAGCCACCACTCACACCTATAAACTTGATAACGTCGAGTGCTCTCACTCCCCATATCTATAACCGATGTTGTCACCGATCCATCCACACAACATACCGGAACCAACAACCGGTGCAGCAGACCTAAAGCGTACACCACATGGACACATTTTAAAAGCCGCCATCATCATCGAACCACTGTCCCATCTTCAAGAGAGAGATCTGCATCATCCTTGCCAGTCCAGCCATCCGTCGATGCCACCACGACGTCCAACGACTCCACCGCCATGCGCTCGTCCATCCCAATGCGGAGACTCTGGAAGATCTATCGTGCGTAGCACCTGCCGACCAGGCATGACACAGCGTAGCACCTGTCGGCCAGGCATGACTTGACATCTACATTGAAGCTTCGTTCAAGACGAAGCCACTCCGCCTCTTGCCTCTGTCTTCCAGCGCTGCTCCTCAAACGATGCTCCCAAGAAAGAAACGACAGCATAGTGCCACCATCGTCCGATCTGGAACACAAGATCATAGGGTTCCCCCAGAGCAGCATGAGTGAGTCGACAGTAGTTACACGACCATGCCTTCATCAAGGTAATGGTGCAGAATGCCGCCATCGCTTGCCGTCAGCTCGGTTTTCACCGACAACTATGTCTCCCCAATTCGCAGCCAAGACTAGATGACGGATCTCGAGATCTGACCATCCAGCCTCTGGCCGGCCACCACCGATGGAGAAGATGGCCACCACCACCAGCTGCACCGGCCAGAACAGATCTGACCGGAGGTGCTGCCGAGCAGTCCACCAGGCCCTCGAATGCCGCCGATCCAAAGCCAGATGACGCGCCACCGCAACATAGACCGCATCGTGCCGCCGCCCGAACCAGGCCAGCCGCCGGCACGCACGGAGTGGAGGGGGGGGGGGGGGGAGGGGGGGAGCCTTATATTTTTAAGACAGATAAATGACAATGTATGTGGCCTTGCCTTTCTGCTTGGTGGACCATAGTTAAGCACGGTTCATGCACGCCATTCACTTGTACAGGTGGCCCTAATTAACTTCTTCTTTTTTATTAGGTTTCTGTGTTAGGTCATAAACATAGGATCACGTCGACATCATACCCCCTCATCCTAGTGTACGGAGTACGGAGTACCTGCTCACTCATGCACCAAACCTTCACTCATTGGTAGTAATCCATCAATTAACAAATTTCAACCAATCCAGATCATCCGAGGACGGCACCAGAGCTGACGACATGATATCGTTCGTCGAAGTTTAGTTAAGACGGCGACAAATTAAGCTACCAACTCCGGAGGCTACTATAATTTATGTACCGGACACTACTAGTATAATTTAGAAGCCACCAAAATATTGGATCTTTATAGAACCAACCATTTGTTGCATATAATATCCTGGTCTAACCTAGCAAGTTGATCAGTTTCTTAATGAGGTATTGCATGTGAGCCACTACGCCAGTCTAGTATATATCCGAGAGGTACAACTCTAGCCTGCTGATTTCTTACAAAAACCAGCTAGTAATTAGTTCTGTTGTTTAGTCCTATCAGTTCTAGTGCTGTTGTCTCTACCGGTGTCTAGGATGTCAAGTTAGAGTAGATTTACCCATCTCAAAAAAGAAAGTTAGAGTAGATTTATCGAAAATTCAAATTTGATTCCTCAATCTAAGAATAAATGTATTCTGTAATACGGGAGCTTAGGTGCTCCCATGATACGGGCTTTTGGGCCATCGGATGTCAGATCCAATGGCGTATGAGAAGCTGCTGTAGTTGTTGTACTTGTGCGCGTTTTTCAGATTCTATGAGGGCTTTTTCGCAAAAATGTCCATCATCTCACAGGAACTGTTAGATTTGAGATCCAACGCCTGAGGTCGCACGGGAGCACCTAAGCTTAGGTGCTCCCGGAGCACCAGATATTTTCCCATAAATATAGCATGAGGTCTAACGGATTTAGTTGTGCACAAGGATTCAAACTTCTCTCACGAAAAGGGCAAAAGAAGCACCCCACTGCCTAAAACTTGAAACATGACTTCCCTGATAACAAAGCACCTACACACAAGGCAATAGATAACTTGATAACCCGCATTCGGATTGCGCCAGAGCTAATCCAGACCAGATTACGTAAAGAAATTAGCACATAGCTGCTACATTTTTCTCCACTCTCTGCTTGACCTGTCTTTTGCTAGAAAGGACGACCAAAGATGATGATAATAAGGACAACACAGCCATGATGAATTGTACACGAAATAAAACCACGACACTTATTTTGGATCGAAGGAAGTAGGTCGCAACACCTCCGTCGCCACCTCCTCCTCTCACCTGACCAGCTGCTTTGTTTGCGAGATTTTGACCCACGGTGTCCTCTGAAACAATATTATTGCACTACTAAAATATGGAGTTGTGATTCTCATCATCACTGAGTAAGGTAAAAGGGTGCATAGCGTTATCATGCCAATGAATTTTGTTCATTTGAAAAACCTCAAATAATTTCCACCGTCAAACTTTGGTACTGCAGAGGTTTGGGCATATTCAACGCAGTCCTCTAGAAGCTCCAGTGTATAGCGGATGGTTAAAGCGTGCGGAGAATGTCAAGAGAGGTCAGGGTAGACCGAATTTGACATGAGAGGAGTCTGTCAAGAGATACCTGAATGATTGGAGTATCACCAAAGAACTAGCTATGGACAAGGGTGCGTGAAAGTTTTCTATCCATGTGCCAGAGTCATGAGTTGGTCGTGAGATCTTATGGATTTCATCTCTAGCCTACCCCAACTTATTTGGGACTAAAGGCTTTGTTGTTGTTGTAAACTTTGGTACTGCAGAGTGCACAAATACCAGATGCTGTGTGAAATATAAAACGAGTCCAATGGAAGACAAATGCAAGGATAATTACAGCGTACATGTTTGTCATGGAACAATATTAATTCGAACCTACCTAGTACTACTGATGAAGATATTGAAAATACAAGTCACTGTTTTCATGTTGCTCGGACAGTTGGCTTGTCGTTCTCATGTTTAGGTTAGGACTGCAACTTCTGTATTCCATGGGCCATTATGCCAATATACCGTACAACTACAGGTAGTTTATAAGTATACAATGTTAGCAGCCGTCCGTCACCCACCCTTTAAATCGTGCAAGTCAATAGCTTGGAGACTTTGCAAAGTATCTCTGTGAAACTTGGCAGAGTCTAGTCAATTTGTCCAGACTCAATAGAGACCAACCAGCAGCAGCTTCCCTCATCGACTGTGTGGTTGCTGTCATGGAGGCTTCCATATCTGCAGTTACAGGTGAATTGGTGAGTCGTTTCATCTCCTTCCTGATGAACAAGTACCACTCCTTGAGCCATGCACAATCAGAGAAGGTGGTGGACAGATTGCAGCACCTCCTGATGAGAGTCAGCATCGTCGTCGAGGAAGCGGATGGGCGGTACATAACCAACTCTGGGATGATATTGCAGCTCAAGATGCTCTCAGATGCCATGTACAGAGGACACCGCACGCTGGACACCTTGAGGTACCAAACACTCCAAGATAGTGCCGACTCATCTAGCAGCAGCTTGCATTTATCCATTCCTTCCAAGCGTTCTCGAACAAAAACTGAGAATGATGACAAGGCCATGCGCCTCGAGTCAGAAGGTGCCTTGGAAAGCTTAGAAATTGCAGTTGCTAATATGGTGGAATTTGTTGTGCTCTTGGGTGGATGCGAGCGCATGTCTCGTAGGCCATATGATATTTATCTTTACACCAACAACTTCATCTTCAGCCGACATGCTGAAAAGCAAAAGCTCTTGAGATTCTTGTTGGAGCACAACGACTCTCCTGGTGATCATGCACCGGCAGTTCTTCCGATCATAGGTGGTGGTGGAGTTGGGAAGAAGACATTGGTTGCTCATGTTTGTGGCGACGAACAGGTTCGCTCACGCTTCTCCTCTATTTTGCACTTGAACGGAGACAACCTATTGCCGATACTTGACCATGGAAGGACCATGTTTGGGATGATGCTGGTCGTTATTGAGTTTGCTTCTGATGTAGTTGACGATGACTGGGAAAAATTTCACTCATTTCTCATAAGAATGAGCAGAGGAAGCAAAATCATCATCATAAGTAAACTCAAAAGATTAGCCAGGTTTGGATCAGTGCAACCTATTTTCCTAAGTGTTCTATCTTATGACGAGTTGAGGTACCTCTTCAAGACACTGGCATTCGGGAGTGTAGACCCTGCCGAACATCCACAGCTAGTACAAATAGCAGACGAGTTTACCAGGGAGTTGCATAGTGTCCGAGGTTCACTTGTTGAAATAAATGTGTTCGCAGATGCATTGAGAAGGAATCATCATGCTCAGTTTTGGCGTTGCATATTGGATAAAGGGATGAAAATGGTTAAAAGAAACCTGTCAAGCTATGGTTTGCATCCAAACAAGCTTATAGAACAAGGCCGTCCAGTGGACATAACGGACCTTGCTTTGCATCCGCTTAGCTTGCTACCTTACACACTCAAGGAGGATTCACCAAGTGTGACACTGGGGGACCTTCTGGCAGATCCTAGTGTTAGACCGGAAGGAGACTTCACTCTAATTGCCTGGAAATCAAGGATACCCCCTCATAGATCATATCTTCATTGTGTTACAAGTCGTGCTCAGGATGTACATGAAGGTGGTGCCTTGCCAGCGAGGAAGCGACGAGGACTGCCAATCTGATTCTGTTTCTGAACTCTTTGTAATAGATCTCTCGTTGTATTTTCATTAATAAAACATTACAGATGGATGTGTTCATGTGGCTTTGTAGTTAAACGGATGTGTTCATGTATACCATTGAAGTAAATGTATGTATTACAGATCTCAATTAGCATACCTTGAACTTGTATGTTTTTCTAATCAGATACAACAATCCACATGCTCTTTCTTAAATTACGGACAACGTCATTTGAAGTGGCAGTGGCTGTAGCTTGTTTCGGTGAGGTGGCTTGTTATTGAAACAAAAATAATTGAACCAACGAGAAAGAGGTATACATATCATCACCATGAACATTGCATTTTGCAGCTGATACCAAAGTAGATCGTATTTCATATAAGCTTGAAATCAACCAACCAACAACTCCATATATGTGCAACTCCATGGTTCGAACCATTCCATCCAATCAGTAGTGCCATACATAAAGGAAAGATGAAGCTCTGTGACGTGTTGTACCAGCTGTTGCGCTGATGTGGATGCCACAGAAACTTAGATCTGATCAGACTACAGTCGTAGTCAGGATACGATTAGATCAAGAAGTCTGCTAGGCGCCAAGATCTACCCAAATCAGAAGAAAAAAAAAAGAAAACATGTGCAAAATTTCTTACATCAAAACACGTGTGAATTCGATTTACGGGGAATCGGTTTTGGCGAGGTGTTTTTTTTGAACGAAGACACTAAAAGCGTCCGGCTTTAAATTAGTAAAGTCACCAAGGCTACATCCACAAAGTTCAGAGTCTTACAAACCGAAGAAGTAACGCAACAGCAGACACGAGAGGCATCAAGGTAGTAGGGTACACCATATATCATAAACTCAGCCCTGGTCCTACTCCCCTCTACGGCCAATACTCCAAAAGGTGAGACCATCTACGGAGGATGACGCGCGATCGTTAAGGTACTTCTGATCTTCTCCATGGTCTCCTGCATCTTCTCATCATCGCGTTGCTTCCCCAACGGTGTCTACATCTGAGGTCTCCAGGTTCTTATCGGCGAGGCGGAGCTTGGTGCTTTCCATGGATGACATGTCACCCAGCTTGGCCTTGGCCCGAGCGCTTGGGCGCCCGCGGCGCCACCGGGGTCGCCTTGGATCTCTTGGCCTTGGCTCCAGTCCCGGCGCCACCAGAGCCGCACCCAGCTCACCACGCAGTTCCGACGCGGACTCCGGGAGCCGCCTCCTTGGCCGCCGGCTTTCACCCAGCCGTGTTCTTGGGCAGCCTGCCCGACCCACTCGAGCCGCGACGGCTGGAAGCAGGAATCAGGGCAAACCCTTCGTTCAGGACGCATCCAGAGTCAGCACCAATTGCCATTGGGGAGGAAGGGAAGAGAGCTCCCCCCTCCTGGGCCCTTGGTGACTCCACCAACATAGGATCAGAGATCAGCTCCGGAATCTGCAGCGCCAAGTTAGAACCATACTCGTCGAAAGCACCAACCAGCGCACGGGCTAGCGGAGGAACACTGACCGCCGTGTCCTGCGTTTGCCACCACCTGAGCCCCACCACTCGGAGCACCCAGTTTGTTCCAAATCTCGGTGTCGATAGAAGTGAGCTAGACGCTATCTTTTGGCTCCTCCTCCTGCTGCGAGGTGCTCGTGTAGTCAGTTTAGCTAGCCGCCTCCCTCTGTGCACGCACTTGAAGTCCGCGACCTCCATGGCCCCGCACTAGGTTCGATGGCGACGCAAAGTGCTAGGGGTGCGGCTCGCTGATGGCCTAGGGCAGGCAGGAGGAGCCTGGTGGTTGCCGCCGTGGTGGTTTGCGAAGGAGGAGGTTGGGAATGCCGTGTGATGCTCCGAGACCGATGTGCCAGGTGTCCTCCAGTTATTCGCTGTTTTGCCTTGTCATTTGCATGCGTGTTGCATCTTGTCATGTCATCATCCACATTGCATCATCATGTTTTTAAAACTTGCATCCGTCCGGGTTCCCCCAGTTCCGTCCGTTGTCCATTCTGAGCCCAACCACACTTACACGCGCCGGCGGCATGTCCGAAATAGTATTTTATAAGTGGCCGGAAAATATTCTCGGAATGGGTTGAAAGTTGGCGTGTGGTCTTATTATAGTGTAGATAGACCGCCTGTCAAGTTTCTTCGCATTCGGAGTTCGTCTGATAGCCCAACCGTTAAACTATAGCGGCATTATAGCCGGGCACATGTCGAACGTTTTCGGTCTCTGAAAACAGTCGCCGGGCCTCCCTCTCTTCTCTTCTCTCAGCTCGAGACCGTCTACACAGCTCACTACCTACCGCCACGTCCAACCTAACCTCTCTCGTCAGCCCGCAGCCCCCCCTCGCGTGCGTCCGAAAGTTGTCCCAAACCCGACCCGGACTGTCGCCACCGTTGTGCCCGGATCATCCCCAAACATCTACAAAACATCCGTTTTGTTAATTGGGCCCCCTAACCTATTTATCCGGTTCGTCCGATTGCGATCGTAGGGACGTGTTAGCCTCTACCCTAAATCTCTTTGCTATATAAATAGTGGGCAACCCTAAAACCTAGGGATCTGTCCCATCCATTCCGTGTCCGTCGCCACCACTCTCTCCCTTGGTTTCAGCGCCAAACGAATCCCCAATTGGCAGCCTCGATCCATCCCACCTACCACCAACCAATTTCTCCCTCGATCCCTTCACCCTGCCGCGCCAGAGCGTTCTGCCTCGTGCGCATGATCCAAGGAGAGGAGATCCTCCTTCGCTCTCCCGAAGCCCCTGTCTCCTCCCGATCCAGGGAAGAGGAGTTTTCTTTTAGAGCCCCCCCTCCCCCCTCCCCCCGTACGCTTCCTCTGTTCGGCCCCGGCGTCGTCCCGTGCATCACCCGCCAGCTCGCCGGAGACGATCACCATCGCCAGGCGTCGCCCTCTCCCTGCTCCCCGTGCTCCCTCCTTCCTCCTCTAATCTCCCTACCTTTTCTTGTTCGTGTTCTTCTCTATCAGGAAAAGGACGAAGCTCGCCCGCAGGAGCATCCATGGCCGTCCTCGTCGCCGCTGCCTGCCTCGCCTCCTGCCGAGCGCCTCCCTCATCTGCGGCCTCCTCCTCGTCGCACCGCGCCTTCCCGAGAGCCTCCTCCGCCTCGACTAGCGCCGTCCCGTCTATGGTCTCCCGCGAGCCACCGTCCAGGACCCCGACAGGCTGTGCCACTCGCCGAAGTTGCCGTCCCGCAGGTCGCGGTCCCTCGCCCCCTCCAATCCAGCGACCACTCTTTGTTTTCCACACTGCCTCTGACCTCTCTCTCTCTGCTCCTTGAACAACACCATGGATGGTTGAGTCCCACGCCGAGCTCCGTTCGCCGCCGCTGTTGCCCTGAACCGATGCCCGCCGACTGGATCCGCCCCGTTCCGGCCGGTTCCCGCCGATCTCGTCACTGGAACCTCATGCATCGCCGTCTTCTTCTTTGCCAGCAGACTGTCGCTGCCTCTGTTCTTCTTTCAGAGGACCAGCGCCTTGCCCGCTCGCGTTGACCAGCCCTGCCTCGCTGACCCACTCGACCGCCAGATCCGCGCGTGCCTGGGCCGGCCTCGCCTCGGCCCAGCTGGCGGCCTACAAGCTCCTCCACTGACTGGGCTTGGCCCATGGTGAGGCCCAGTCCGCCCCAGTTTGGCCCATGTAGTATTTTTTTCTCTCGGGACAAATTTAGCTTTTATCCAGTGTTTTACAGATTTGCAGAAAAACCCTCCATGTTCGTGCATTTAATAACTCATCATCCGTGCACCGGATTAAAATGTTTTATATATGAAACTTGTTTAGAATCTTGTCTAGTTTCATAATATGTCATTTTCATTCATGTTTGAAATGTTTAAACCTGCTGTTTGCATTAATTTGATCCTATGCCATGCTAAAATACTTTGGTTCATAACTAAATAACCGTAACTCGGTTTGTAATAAACTTTATATGTAAATGGGGTAGAAAAATGCCTAGTTTAACATGGTGGCTTTACTTTGCATGTTTAACAACTCTAAAATTGTTTTTAGGGCATAACAGTACCATAACCAAAATATGCACATGAGGATTTTTCCGAACTTGTTGCTTGTTGTTCCGGCCTCATTTAAACTTGCCTAGATAGGTAGTTTTCTTTTGATTCACCCTCTTGCCATGTTTAACAACATTTAATATTGTTGGTACATAAACAAGATCGAACTAAATAAGTCACGTGGTGTTTCGTCAATATGCAACGGAGTTGCATATTGAGCTCCACTTAATTTGTAGGGTTGTTTGTGCATTTTGCCATGCCATGCTTCATTAAAACGGACATGCATCATACTTGTTTGCGCATCGTGCCATGATTATGTGATGTTTCTTTACTATGTTGTTTGCTTCCTTTCCGGTGTACTTCTTCTCGGTAATCCGGTAACGTTGCGTTTGTGAGGATCCGTTCCTCTACGTCCGTTTGTCTTCTTCATGGACTCGTTCTTCTTCCTTGCGGGATCTCAGGCAAGATGACCATACCCTCGAAATCACTTCTATCTTTGCTTGCTAGTTGCTCGCTCTATTGCTATGCCTATGCTTGATACCTACCACATGCTTTACCATGCCTCCCATTTTGTTAAGCCAAGCCTCTAACCCACCTTGTCCTAGCATACTGTTGTTTGGCTATGTTACCGCTTTGCTCAGCCCCTCTTATATCATTGTTAGTTGCAGGTGAAGATTGGAGTTTGTTCCTTGTTGGAACATGGATATTTTGTTGGGATATCACAATATCTCTTATTTAATTAATGCATCTATATACTTGGTAAAGGGTGGAAGGCTCGGCCTTATGCCTGCTGTTTTGTTCCACTCTTGCCGCCCTAGTTTCCATCATATCAGTGTTATGTTCCCGGATTTTGCGTTTCTTACACGGTTGGGTTATAATGGGAACCCCTTGACAGTTCTCCTTGAATAAAACTCTTCCAGCAATGCCCAACATTGGTTTTACCATTCGCCACCTAGCCTTTTTCCCTTGGGTTTCGCGGACTCAAGGGTCATCTTTATTTTAACCCCTCCCCCCCCCGGGCCAGTGCTTCTCTAAGTGTTAGTCCAACTGAGCGATGTCCAGGGCTACCAAGGGCAACTCTGGGCTGGCCTACCCGACGTCTTGCTCATCCGGTGTGCCCTGAGAACGAGATATGTGCAGCTCCTATCGGGATTTTTCGGCACATCTGGGTGGTATTGCTGGTTTAGTTTTACCATTGTCGAGATGTCTTGTAACCGGGATGCCGAGTCTGATCGGATTGTCTTGGGAGAAGGAATATCCTTCGTTGACCGTGAGAGCTTGTGATGGGCTAAGTTGGGACTCCCCTGCAGGGATTTGAACTTTCGAAAGCCGTGCCCGCGGTTATGGGCAGATGAGAATTTGTTAATGTCCGGTTGTAGATAACCTGAAATGTAACTTAATTAAAATGCATCAACCGCGTGCGTAACCGTGATGGTCTCCTCTCGGCGGAGTCCGGGAAGTGAACATGGTGTTGGAGTAATGCTTGACGTAGGTTGTTCTAGGATCACTTCTTGATCATAGTTGTTCGATCGTGCCTTTGCCATCTCTTCTCGCTCTCTTTTGCGAATATGTTAGCCACCATATATGCTAGTCGCTTGCTGCAGCTCCACCTCATACCTTTTACCCTTCCTATAAGCTTAAATAGTCTTGATCGCGAGGGTGTGAGACTGCTGAGTCCCCGTGACTCACAGATACTTTCCAAACCCGCTTGCAGGTGCCGTTGAACCGTGTAGGTGACGCAACCAAGCTCAAGGAGGAGCTCGATGAAGATTGTGTTCGCTATGTTGTTTCGTTTCCAGTTGATCAGTAGTGGAGCCTAGTTGGGACGATCGGGGATCTGTGTAGCATTTGGGGTAGTCTTCTTTTATTTTGGTTTCGTAGTCGGACCTTGAGTGTATCTGGATGAATGTAATGCTTTATTCATGTATTGTGTGAAGTGGCGACTGTAAGCCAACTATGTTTCTCTTTCCCTTATGTATTACATGGGTTGTGTGAAGATTACCTCACTTGCGACATTGCTTACAATGCGGTTATGACTCTAAGTTGTGCTTCGACATGTGGGAGATATAGCCGCATCGTGGGCATTACAAGTTCGTATCAGAGCCTTCCCCGACTTAGGAGCCCTCTGCTTGATCGAATCGCTGGCGTTGTTGAGTCTAGAAAAATGTTTTGAGTCATTTAGGATTATATATATCGGAGAGTAGGATTCTTTTTAATCGTCAGTCCCTTCGTCGCTCTGGTGAGGCATCCTGACATAGAGTTTTGACTCTTCTCTTCTCAATTTCACTAAAAAAAATTTAGGGGTATCTTGGAATTGTTCCGATGGTTTTGTGACGACAACATTGTTCTTGGTGCCTCCTGACATTTAGGGGTTGTGGCAGTGTCCCGGGGAGTTGGGCTCCGAGGTGTTGTCATCATAATTTTATCGTTGCGGTTCTGGAATACCTGAGTTTCAGCGACATTGAAAATCTCTTTTATGGAGTTGTTGGTGAGATAACCTCGACGCCATCCAGTACTGGGGCGGGAGTTCGGGAGTATTGACATAACTCGTATAACGGATGCTTTTCGAAGGTTGAGGTAAACGATTTCCGAAGGTTTCTTGGTTATGTGTTGAAGGATGGATACAACTGGATGTAGGATTTGCTAGTTTTGGGTGAGATATTATGCTTCCCCTGTATCCCCAACACCTGATTGCATTTATAAGTGGGAATTCAAGTAGCTCTTAGGATATACTTTCCGACAGATGTATGATATGAAATTGGGGTTCGACGTCTAGTGGTCCGCCTATCCACGGTTGGTTTTACAGTGGTCTCATTGTGTCTTAAAGAGTCCATGGCTATGCTGACTCGGGGATGCTTCGTATGTCATGTGCACTGCCTTGTACATGATGGTGTTGTATGATCAAGCCCATGTAGGCCCCACCACGAAAACTTCGGACGAAATCTTTATCATATGTTTGTTCCGGCTTATTCTGCAAGCCAATCCTTTGTTTTGTTTTGATTGTGGTATTCGAGTTGCTTCGAAGTCAAATGTGGATTCCATCCCTTGTCTAAGCGGTGTTCTCATATTTCTATGTGAATACCAACCCTTCTCCATCATCGAGTTCGTCATGTCAATCCTTGTCAGCCGATGCGATTCTCTTCAAGATGATCCTATCATTTGTCTCATCCGCAAGATCAACTCAAAGTCTTCTCAACATTGTTTGTTTCATTCGTCCCAAGATGCGTTTGTTTTTACCGCCCACGCACCCTTTTTTCTTCGAGGACTCGGATTTCTTTATCAAGTATCTATCTTATGAATATGAAGTCTCTCCATTCTTTTCCGTCAATGTTCTTATCCGGTGATTCTCATGAAGATTCTCTTCAAGTTCGTCATTCTTCATTCTTTTCATCTCCAGTGGATTTAAGTCAAGCTTTGTTGCTCATATCCTTTCCTCATTACAATGCTTTCTCATGCGGGTGCAATTCTTAATCATTAACCTCTCGCTATTCTTTTGTTCCGGAGTGCTGAAGATATCTCAGAAGATGCTAGTGTTTATTCTCATGCATTCAAGATCTTTTGAGGATGTTTTCTCATTCAAGCCATTTAATTCAACCGGTGCAATCTATCTTTTAAATCATCAACGGTGTTTCTCTTGAGTGGGCCCTAACCCACAGGCCTTTTCCCAGGATCTTACTTGACTCTTCGTATTTTCCCGGAGCTATCCTCAAATTTCTTTTCGAAGTTTGACGTAAGAATGATTTATCATCAGTCAAATGCCTTTCTCCAAGATCGATTAAAATCTTTTCATCGTTGGCTCAATCTCTTTGTTTTTGATTATTCCGGAGTGCCTCAATAATTCATGGTGGTGTTTCTCGTCGTAATTCTCAGATTTTGAAGACCGAAGAAGAGTTTCTCTTAAATCTTCCTCCGTTCTCGTGAAGATTCATGGTGCTAGACTTATGCCATCCTCTCATAATTGTTTTTGATTGTGAGAATTCTTCTTACCCATCCGGTGCAATTCAGGAGTCTTTTCAGTTTGATTCTCCGGAGGCCATCATCTCATAATTATTCATTCCAGCTTTCAGCTCTCGTTCTCTAATTCTTACCGGTGATTCATCCCTTTACTTCTTTTCTTTTCAATTATTAAGGTGGTTCATTCAAGATTTCTTTTCCTTCGTTATCATATCAATTCATTTGTTCTTTCCAATTCTAACGGTGGATCATTGAAAACCTTCTCAAGTTGGCACCATATCTATCTTAATCCTTTCTACGAGAATAAGTAGTATGCCAAATCCATTGTTTGTCATCAATTTAAATTGGTGAAGGATAAGCATAATGTAATTCTTATTCTTGTTTCATCGAGTGAATTCAATTTCTGCTTTCCGGAGTGGTTCATCATATCACATTCTCGGTTCGAGATGCTTTATCTTTCCTTCCGGAGTTCCAAGTTTCCACTCTATCTCGTCGCAAAGCTTCGTCCAATCTTTGCAAGGATTCACCTTGTGTTTTCAACTTCTCTTTCCTTTCGTTTGATCATTCTTTTGTTTACCGGAGTTCTTCATGAAGGTTGTAACGCCCTTGATGCGACTATAGCTCCCACGTGTCGAGGCACGACTTAGAGACATAATCGCATTGAAGGCATATGTCGCAAGTTAGACAATCTTCACAACATCCCATGTAATATGATAATAAAAGGGGAGATAACATAGTTGGCTTACACTCGCCACGTCAATCAAGTACATTAATAACATTACATCATCCAAAACACTCATGGCCCGACTACGGCGCCAAAATAAAAGAGAACCCAACATGCGACACGGTCCCGTTCGCCCCCAACTGGGCACCACTACTGATCATCGGGAAAGGAAACGTAGTATCGTTGAGAGTCTTCGTCGAACTCCCACTTGAGCTCATACGCGTCTCCTGGAGCGGAATCATCAGGCCCTGCATCTGGTGTAATAGTAATCTGTGAGCCACAGGGACTCAGCAATCTTGCACCCTCGCGATCAAGACTATTCAAGCTTATAGGTAAGGCAAGGTAAAATATGAGTGGAGCTGCGGCAAGCGACTAGCAAGTATGGTGGCTAACTTATTCGCAAAGGAGAGCGAGAAGAGGAGGCAAAGCACGAGCGAAAAACTAGAGAACAACCTGCGCAAACATTACTCCAACACCGTGTCCACTTCCCGGACTCCGCCGAGAAGGGGCCATCACGGTAACACACACGGTTGATTCATTTTAATTAAATTAAGGTTTAAGTTATCTACAACCGGACATTAACAAATCCCATCTGCCCATAACCGCGGGCACGGCTTTCGAAAGTTCAATCCCTACAGGGGAGTCCCAACTTAGCCCATGACAAGCTCTCACGGTCAATGAAGGAATATACCTCCTCCCAAGACGTTCCGATCAGACTCGGTATCTCGGTAATTCAAGACAACTCCGACAATGGTAAAACAAGTCCAGCAACACCGCCCGCTGTGCCGACAAATCCCGATAGGAGCTGCACATATCTCGTTCTCAGGGCACACCGGATAAGCTAAGCGTACGGGAGCCAACGTAACCCAAGTTACCAAGGGACGGCCCCGCACGGTGCTCTAGGTTGGACCAACACTCAGAGGAGCACTGGCCCGGGGGGGTAAAATAAGATGACCCTTGAGTCCGCGAAACCCAAGGGAAAAGGCTAGGTGGCAAATGGTAAAACCAAGGTTGGGCATTGCTGGAGAAGTTTTATTCAAGGCGAACTGTCAAGGGGTTCCCATTATAACCCAACCGCGTAAGGAACGCAAAATCCGGGAACATAACACCGATATGACGGAAACTAGGGCGGCAAGAGTGGAACAAAACACTAGGCGAGAGGCCGAGCCTTTCACCCTTTACCAGGTATATAGGTGCATTAAGATAACATGGCAATATAATGATATCCAACAAGTAAATAAATGTTCCAACAAGGAACGGCCTCCAATCTTCACCTGCAACTAGCAACGCTATAAGAGGGGCTGAGCAAAGCGGTAACATAGCCAATCAACGGTTTGCTAGGACAATGGTGGGTTAGAGGTTTGACATGGCAATTTGGGAGGCTTGCAAGCAAGTGGTAGGCATCGTAGCAATGGCATAGCAAAAGAGCGAGCAAACTAGCATAGCAAAGATAGTAATGATTTCGAGGGTATGATCATCTTGCCTGCACAGTTGTCAGAGTTGACTGGATCCTCAAGAGCAAACTCAACGGGCTCCTCTTTAGCGAACTCGTCTCCCGGTTCTACCCAAACAAGACAAACAAGCAACAAGGATACAATCAACCACGTGCAAACTCAAACAACACGATGCAAAGATGATATGCTATGCGGGATGCGATGCGGGACGCAAAATGCAAGATATGACAGGAAATGCATGAACCTGGCCTCAACTTGGAAAACCAAGTGTGCCACTGGAAAGATGAGATGAAATCGCTTGAAAACTATATAAAGAACGCCGGAATCGGAGTTACGGTTTGGAAATGGCAAGCGATTCAAAAATGACACCGGTCTGCGATTTACAGCAAGTAGGCATCTAAATGCAATGAGATGGACATGCTACAGCCCCCAAACAAGACAAAAAAAATACATGGCAGGGATGCACACAAGATTCTTAACAAAAATCTAGCACTGAGCTACGGCCAATTCATCCATTAGGAGGTTCAAACAAGCATGGCAAAAACGCAAATGGTAAAACAGATCTCAGACTTAGTGAAATTAACACTTGTCTGGAATTTCAGATCATATAGCCCTCTTCGGAGCAACAAAACAACATGCTACAGGACCTGAACATGATAAAGAAAGACATGGAATGGAGCTACTCAACAAGATTAACAATAGTCCCTTAGTGACATTGATCCAAAAGGGATCACAAAATATACTAACAAGCATACGAACATAGCAAAAACATAATCAGTTTTCAGACTTAGTGAAAACTGGGACATGCTGAAACATAACTCACGAAGGCATGTTTACGAGCTTGATGCACTCACTACGGTGCAAGTCATGGCAAGGCAAGCATACATCCATTAATAAGGCATAAAATGCAAGCTATACATGGCAAGAACAATGGCATAGCATGCATGGATCAACTACAATAGCATCGGCAAAATCGCAAACAAGTTGACGATCTGCCCAGATTCACAACGAAGCAAAAGTAGAGCTTGATTGACTCAAGCTAGGGTGCTTCATAATTGCAAATAAAGACATGGATGGATATAGCATCACAAGATTAACAAAACTCCTTTACTGATCATCCTCAAAAGAGGCACGGATCACTAGGAAACAGCAAGAACATATGGCATCATGAACTAAATAATCCCAGACTTGGTGAAAACTACTAAGTCCCTGAAAACAGATTTATCGGGTGCCTCACTTTGCAAGCTTGCACAAGTCACCACACACATCACAAAAATACATGGGTTGCGCCTCTGGAAAGATAACAAAATGCTTAACAAAACATATGAAGGACTCATGGGCATATCATGCACACAATAATCATGGCAAAAATGACAAAAGTCTAAGATGAACTAGCAGATCTGACAATTAACTCACGAAGCCTCCTTCTAGCAGAATTTTGGGCATCAAGATGAACTCAAATGAAAATGATGCAATGGAATGAAATGATGTACTCGTCGAGGCAAACATTTTGATATACTATATGTCCAAATCGGAGCTACGGATGCGAAGATATCACCGGTCAAAGTATGCATAAAAAAATAGGGGGAGAGGGGAAAAAGTCAACCCCTAGGGTTTTGGGCCAAATTGGAGGGGTGCTGGGCTGCAACACACACGAGGCCTTTTCGGTCCCTCGGTTAACCGTTGGAGTATCAAACGAAGTCCAAATGGTACGAAACTTGACAGGCGGTCTACCGGTAGTAAACCAAGGCCGCTTGGCAAGTCTCGGTCCAATCCGGAAATGTTTAATCCCCACACACGAAAGAAAGCTAGAAATGGCTACCGGAGGAGAACGAAGCGCCGGAATGCAAAACGGACAGCGGGGAAAATGCTCGAATGCATGAGACAAACACGTATGCAAATGCAATGCACATGATGACATGATATGAGATGCATGACAACGAAAATAACACACGAAGACAAGGACCCGAACCCGAGAAATAAATATAACTTAACGCCGGAAACGGCAAGAGTTGGAGTACAAATTGGGAAAGTTATATCCGGGGTGTTACAAAGGTTCTACATGATGGTTCATCAAGGATTTAATTCCTTCTCGAAGTGTTCATCAACATTCTTTTCAGAGGAGCTCAAGCATTCTTCATCTTGCAATCCGGAGTGCAATTCTTTCTACCGTATCATTGGAGGTGGTATTATGTCATTCTTGATAATTTGAGCTCATGTTTCATGATTCACATGTTGTCAAGAATGAGATATTTAAATCCATCAATCTCGTCATTGGAGTTATCTTGGGTTATATTTCACCTAAAGCCTTCCCTAAGGATTGTTGCTAATTGTGTACTCATAAATGACCCGAGTTCTTCATTTATCCTCCCGGTGAAATAAGTTTATCGTCTCCTTGTTCTTATCAATCCAATCTATCGTTTCCGTTAGTGGCAGAATTTCACCTCATAGTTTTGAGATGTTTTCTATAAGACCACAACAAGTTTACTCTTTTCGTTGTTGGTTTTCCAACAACTCCGTTCGACCCCTCTCCTAAGGTTGCCTTTTCAAGCTAAATTGTTGTGGTAGAAGTGGCATTTTCTTCTCAATTCTTTTAGTCCAATTCTTTTAGTCTTCGTCCAACAACTCATTTTGCCAAGTTCATATTCTTTTCCTCGCATATCCCATTTAACCGGAGTGTTGTGCCCTTTTGCTCAAGTTCTTTTCGCCTTATCAAGTCTTGCATCTCTTTTCAACCGTAGTGCTGCCCGAATTTGTTCTTCCTTGTTCCTCTTTTCTAACGGAGTGTTTTCAACTTCGTTCATCTCCGTTGTATTCTTTTCTTGAAATGGCTTAACCTTTTCAAGGTTCTTTGGTTTCACTCGTTTGTCAAAGAAGCAACTTAGTTTTACCTCTCCTCTTCCTCTTCCGTTTTCTCTCCGGTGCCATTCTAGATCTCGGGACGAGATCCTCTCGTAGTGGTGGAGTATTGTGATGCCCCGAGACCGATGTGCCAGGTGTCCTCCAGTTATTCGTTGTTTTGCCTTGTCATTTGCTTGCGTGTTGCATCTTGCCATGTCATCATCCGCATTGCATCATCATGTTTTCAAAACTTGCATCCATCCGGGTTCCCCCAGTTCCGTCCGTTGTCCGTTCTGAGCCCAACCACACTTGCACGCACCCGCGGCATGTCCGAAATAGTATTTTATAAGTGGCCGGAAAATGTTCTCGGAATGGGTTGAAAGTTGGCATGTGGTCTTATTATAAGTGGCCTGTCAAGTTTCATTGCATTGGGAGTTCGTCTGATAGCCCAACCTTTAAACTATAGCGGCATTATAGCTGGGCACACGTCGGACGTTTTCGGTCTCCGAAAACAGTCGCCGGGCCTCCCTCTCTTCTCTTCTCTCAGCTCGAGACTGTCTACACAGCTCACTACCTACCGCCAAGTCCAACCTAACCTCTCTCGTCAGCCCGCAGCCCCCCTCGCGCGCGTCCGAAAGTTGTCCCGAACCCAACCCGGACTGTCGCCACCGTTGTGTCCGGATCATCCCCAAACATCTACAAAACATCTCCGTTTTGTTAATTGGGCCCCCTAACCTATTCATCCGGTTCGTCCGATTGCAATCGTAGGGACGTGTTAGCCTCTACCCTAAATCTCTTTGCTATATAAATAGTGGGCAACCCTAAAACCTAGGGATCTGTCCCATCCATTCCGTGTCCGCCGCCACCACTCTCTCCCTTGGTTTCAGCGCCAAACCAATCCCCAATCGGCAGCCTCAATCCATTCCACCTACCACCAACCAGTTTCTCCTTCGATCCCTTCGCCCTGCCGCGCCGGAGCGTTCTGCCTCGTGCGCACGATCCAAGGAGAGGGGATCCTCCTTCGCTCTCCCGAAGCCCCTGTCTCCTCTCGATCCAGGGAAGAGGAGCCCCTCCCGTACGCTTCCTCTGTTCGGCCCCGGCGTCGTCCCGTGCATCACCCGCCAGCTCGCCGGAGACGAGCACCATCGCCAAGCGTCGCCCTCTCCCTGCTCCCTGTGCTCCCTCCTTCCTCCTCTAATCTCCCTCCCTTTTCCTGTTCGTGTTCTTCTCTGTCAGGAAAAGGACGAAGCTCGCCCGTAGGAGCATCCATGGCCGTCCTCATCGCCGCTGCCTGCCTCGCCTCCTGCCAAGCGCCTCCCTCATCTGCGGCCTCCTCCTCGTCGCCCCGCGCCTTCCTGAGAGCCTCCTCCGCCTCGACTAGCGCCGTCCCGTCTGTGGTCTCCCGCGACCCGCCGTCCAGGACCCCGACAGGCTGTGCCACTCGCCAGAGTTGCCGTCCCCCAGGTCGCGGCCCCTCGCCCCCTCCAATCCAGTGACCCCTCTTCGTTTTCCCCACTGCCTCTGACCTCTCTCTCTCTCTCTCTGCTCCTTGAACAGCGCCATGGATGGTTTAGTCCCACGCCGAGCTCCGTCCGCCGCCGCTGTTGCCCTGAACCGACGCCCGCCGACTGGATCTGCCCCGTTCCGGCCGGTTCCTGCCGATCTCGTCGCTGGAACCTCATGCATCGCCGTCTTCTTCTTTGGCAGCAGACTGTCGCTGCCTCTGCTCTTCTTTTAGAGGACGAGCGCCTCGCCCGCTCGCGTTGACCAGCCCTGCCTCGCTGACCCGCTCGACCGCCAGATCCGCGCGCGCCTTGGCCGGCCTCGCCTCGGCCCAGCTGGCGGCCTACCAGCTCCTCCACTAACTGGGCTTGGCCCATGGTGAGGCCCAGTCCGCCCCAGTTTTGGCCCATGTAGTGTTTTTCTCTCGGGACGAATTTAGCTTTTTTTCCAGTGTTTTACAGATTTGCAGAAAAACCCTCCATGTCCGTGCATTTAATAACTCATCATCCGTGCACCAGATTAAAATGTTTTATATATGAAACTTGTTTAGAATCTTGTCTAGTTTCATAATATGTCATTTTCATTCATGTTTGAAATGTTTAAACCTGCTGCTTGCATTAATTTGATCCTATGCCATGCTAAAATACTTTGGTTCATAACTAAATAACCGTAACTCGGTTTGTAATAAACTTTATATGTAAATGGGGTAGAAAAATGCCTAGTTTAACATGGTGGCTTTACTTTGCATGTAACAACTCTAAAATTGTGTTTAGGGCAGAACAGTACCATAACCAAAATATGCACATGAGGATTTTTCCGAACTTGTTGCTTGTTGTTCCGGCCTCATTTAAACTTGCCTAGATAGGTAGTTTTCTTTTGCTTCGCCCTCTTGCCATGTTTAACAACATTTAATATTGTTGGTACATAAACAAGATCGAACTAAATAAGTCACGTGGTGTTTCGTCAATATGTAACGGAGTTGCATATTGAGCTCCACTTAATTTGTAGGGTTGTTTGTGCATTTTGCCATGCCATGCTTCATTAAACCAGACATGCATCATACTTGTTTGCGCATCGTGCCATGCTTATGTGATGTTTCTTTACTATGTTGTTTGCTTCCTTTCCGGTGTACTTCTTCTCGGTAATCCGGTAACGTTGCGTTTGTGAGGATCCGTTCCTCTACGTCCGTTTGTCTTCTTCATGGACTCGTTCTTCTTCCTTGCGGGATCTCAGGCAAGATGACCATACCCTCGAAATCACTTCTATCTTTGCTTGCTAGTTGCTCGCTCTATTGCTATGCCTATGCTGCGATACCTACCACATGCTTTACCATGCCTCCCATTTTGTTAAGCCAAGCCTCTAACCCACTTTGTCCTAGCAAACCGTTGTTTGGCTATGTTACCGCTTTGCTCAGCCGCTCTTATAGCGTTGTTAGTTGCAGGTGAAGATCGGAGTTTGTTCTGTGTTGGAACATGGATATTTTGTTGGGATATCACAATATCTCTTATTTAATTAATGCATCTATATACTTGGTAAAGGGTGGAAGGCTCGACCTTATGCATGGTGTTTTATTCCACTCTTGCCGCCCTAGTTTCCGTCATATCGGTGTTATGTTCCCGGATTTTGCTTTCCTTACACGGTTGGGTTGTAATGGGAACCCCTTGACAGTTCGCCTTGAATAAAACTCTTCCAGCAATGCCCACATTGGTTTTACCATTCGCCACCTAGCCTTTTTCCCTTGGGTTTCACGGACTCAAGGGTCATCTTTATTTTAACCCCCCCGGGCCAGTGCTTCTCTAAGTGTTGGTCCAACTGAGCGATGTCTGGGGCTACCAAGGGCAACTCTGGGCTGACCTACCCGACGTCTTGCTCATCCGGTGTGCCCTGAGAACGAGATATGTGCAGCTCCTATCGGGATTTGTCGGCACATCTGGGTGGTATTGCTGGTTTAGTTTTACCATTGTCGAGATGTCTTGTAACCGGGATGCCGAGTCTGATCGGATTGTCTTGGGAGAAGGAATATCCTTCGTTGACCGTGAGAGCTTGTGATGGGCTAAGTTGGAACTCCCATGCGGGGATTTGAACTTTCGAAAGCCGTGCCCGCGGTTATGGGCAGATGGGAATTTGTTAATGTTCGGTTGTAGATAACCTGAAATGTAACTTAATTAAAATGCATCAACCGCGTGTGTAACCGTGATGGTCTCTTCTCGGCGGAGTCTGGGAAATGAACACGGTGTTGGAGTAATGCTTGACGTAGGTTGTTCTAGGATCACTTCTTGATCATAGTTGTTCGACCGTGCCTTTGCCTTCTCTTCTCGCTCTCTTTTGCGAATATGTTAGGCACCATATATGCTAGTCGCTTGCTGCAGCTCCACCTCATACCTTTTACCCTTCCTATAAGCTTAAATAGTCTTGATCGCGAGGGTGTGAGATTGCTGAGTCCCCGTGACTCATAGATACTTCCAAAACCCGCTTGCAGGTGCCGTTGAACCGTGTAGGTGACGCAACCAAGCTCAAGTAGGAGCTCGATGAAGATTGTGTTCGCTATGTTGTTTCGTTTCCAGTTGATCAGTAGTGGAGCCCAGTTGGGACGATCAGGGATCTGTGTAGCATTTGGGGTAGTCTTCTTTTATTTTGGTTCTGTAGTCGGACCTTGAGTGTATCTGGATGAATGTAATGCTTTATTCATGTATTGTGTGAAGTGGCGGCTGTAAGCCAACTATGTTTCTCTTTCCTTGCGACATTGCTTACAATGCGGTTATGCCTCTAAGTCGTGCTTCGACACGTAGGAGATATAGCCGCATCGTGGGCGTTACATGCCGGTAGGCACTAGCAATAGGGCATTGAAACGAAAAATGGTACCGTGTCTCTTGTTTGACTCATGTGTTGGCTACACTACCAGAATGTGTCGTTGCCTAGTGCCTAGAGTTTTTCGAGTGCTTTTTATTAGGAGCTCGGCAATGGAAGCAGTTTGCTGAGCTCTAGGCAAACAAAACTTGACAAACCAATGAAACTCGACAAACCAATGAAACTCGACAAAGAGGACGGTTTACCCATTGCCGAGTTGTGTTTTCCCCCTTCATCAACTCTTCATGAGTAGGACCATACACAACTAGAAAAGCAATGTCACACTTAAGGACTTAAGGTCTTTGTGGTGAAGATGGATTTAAAAAAAATTCCTCCCACATTCTACCATACATATCAATAGTAAAGCACCTAGCACCACACAGGATACCACCTAATTTACCAATAGAGGGGATCCAGTCCCACTAAAATGCATTCCCAGGATCAAGCTTTCTAAAAAATACAAGAGAGTACTTTCTTTTCATAGTTTCTTGGAGAATCACAGAATCCTGATCATGAGAATGAATTAACCTAGACAAACACGAGGCCATACCTTTCTTCCCAACCCCTCTACAATTCCAAAATTGACTTTTCATTTTAAATTGTCAGGTAATTTCCTCAGCTTGCCAATTCTGCTAGGAGGCAGAGCAGAACTGGCATCACCTTTTTGACTTCTTCTCATGGGTCTAGACATCAAATTAGGATATAGCAACACTTTCTATTTTAAGGGTTTTTTCTAGCTCTTTTCTCAACTACTACAAGAGGCTCATCAATAGTTTTTTTAGTATCATTCCATGACAAACATAAAGGAATCACCCCCATCAGAAACATTGAATTTTAATTTGTTTGAGATATAAGTGTAGATTTTTTTCTCCTAATTTGTTTCTGGTTGCTTCCATTTCTCCAAGGATATTAATAGATTCAAAGTCATTATCAGTTATAATCACACCCATGAGAGACAATATCAGAATCAGACACCTTTATTTGTTTCTGGCCTGGTTCTGTTTTATTTCGTTCCGTCCACCATAGCCATAGGCAACTTTTGACTTCTTCTCTTGGGTCTAGACATAAAATTAGGAGATAGCAACACTTTCTCTTCGTTGTCGGACAGTTCTTGGCAAAGAGACCTTAGGATAAGTTGCTAAAACAAACGGAGGGGAGGATCAACCCGTTCAGTAGAATTCCGAAGAAAGACTGTTGGCAGCAGGTGGAGACATTTCTTTGGTCCCCTTCCAAATAAATGCGGGCTTTTAAGGATTTTTTGTTAGCTCTTTTCTCAACTACTACAAGAGGTTCATCAATAGTTTTTTAGTATCAGTTATAATCACACCCATAAGAGTTGGATGAGAGACAATATCAGAATCAGATAGTCCATAAAAGGAGTTGGACGATTGTGTGGATTTAATACTTTCTAGATTCCATTTTTAGTAAGCTCGGACGCCAAATCCTGTACTTTTCAACTTAGCTTTCACATTTCAGCCACAAGAAATACCATAGTCAACAGTAGCTTCACACACCACATGAGCATCAGGAAGAGGAGGACTGACAGGAGCTTCAACAGTGAAGACGTGGTCAGCATTCATAGTACTAGGAGTAGAATTGTCTAACATAGTGACCACAGGAAGAGACTGCCATTCAGTATTAGCTTAGGTGCATTCCAGTACCCAGATTTAGATTCAAGCCATCATCAATCCTCGACTCTTTCGGACACAGGAGTAACAGGAGCAGGAACACATGATACTACCCAATCATCTTTGTGAGAAATGAAGTTCTGTTGCACAACATGGTTAGTTTTATTCAGTCATTTAGGAGTAGTAGGAGCAGATATATATGCAGCCATGACAGCACTATCATGGGATAGCAACTTCACTTGCAAAACAGGGATCCATGTGAGGCACAGGTTGTATAGCACACGTCCCCACCCTGATATGCTTCCCTGAGATAGCCCTTACCCAACAGCAACATTGTCTCTAGCCATCTTCTCAATTAACATCTCAGCATCTCCACAATCACTGGGCTGCCCTTTATATCGAAGAGTAAGCAAGATTGTAAATCATACTCAAATTGAGTGGTAGGGTAAGCTTGCATCCTGGTCGTTCCTTCTTTCCCTTCTCTGTTTTGCTTTGTTCTGAATATTCTGAATTTTGAACATTTGCAAGCTTCTGCACCGAACTTCTTGCAGGTATCTTCATGTTTCAGGCATCATCTCAGACTTGGGGTTACGCTAGTCATCAAATTTGATGCAACACTTCTGCTTCAGTACCCCCCCCCCCCCCCCCCCCCCCCCCCCACACACACACCCTAAACACAAGGATGGCTCAGATTAGCCCATACCTTTTTATAATAGAGGGCATGATGGTCATATTTTCTTATAAGATACGATTTGCGAAAGGTCTAAATTACCCTTTATACCTTTTTGTAAGGGGGAGGGGGTGTACCGAAGCGGAGCTCCGAAGTTGGTCCATCTCATCATGGTGGCCATCCAATTATCAGTTCCATATGTTTCATTGTGTACAACCTGATCTTGAGTAAATATCTAGATTCTTCGACAAGGTCGACGGCCTGGATTTAGTGGTGAGCGATTTTGGCAAGGACCACTTGTGACTTGGGAGTAGTTTCGAGCCTGAAGATTTTTCTTTTTTTTCAAAACGGGGGGCAAAAACTTTGCCTCGTCTCATTAATAAAGAAAAGGAGAAGCAAACACATCCAGCGCACACACAAACGTAGCACGAAGCACCCACAAATGCATGAAGGTACACATCACATCACACATGTTGCAGCGGCAGCACGCGACAACCGGGCACCCCCCCCCCCCCCCCCCCCCCCCCCCCCCCGGTACAAAAGGTAATTTAGACCTTTCGCAAATCGTATCTACTTTTCGTATGTATGATGGGTAGCCTGCGGGTGTGTATACGTTTTGTGAGTAGAACCCCTCCTGCCTGGGCCGGCCCACTTACACCTTTTTTCTCTTCTATTAAAGTTCAAAAATAGAAGAACCACAAGCTTGGAACTCAAGACCTCTACCATAATACAAACCGTGGTGACCAACGTGCCACCTCACCTCCAGTTCAGTTGCTATTACAATTATGACATTGCTCTTACTTAAAAAACGGGCAGCCCATCATACTAGCAGAGTGCCGTAGGTCAGAAGCACTGTAGCCATCCAATACTTGTTTTTCCGCGTGAGCTATCCAATACTTTAATATGGCCCATGCATGATTTGTTCGTTTGGATCATTAATTAATTGTTCCGGTTAATCGTTCCGCTACAGATTCAGGTTAGTGTAATGGTAGTATCAGCTGTATCATTCATGCCAACTAATTTTTTTAGATGATATGGCACACAATTAAATGTGGAAAAAGAGGATATGGTATCATATTATGATACCGTATCATATTAAATGTTATACTACTTTGTGTCATGCATGGCAATTAATAATGTAACCTAATATACTAACTTATGATACTATGCATTACGGAGGTAGTATTATATACTAGTATCATATGCATGATCTCTACTCCTAATGTCTCAGTTGGTAGTCTGCATTCCGGATTTATTTTCGTCCCACCTATCATGGTTTTTTTCGTCCTTCCGACCACGTCCCAGCGCTTCCCCCCTGCTCCACGATTTTTTTCATCGGTTTTTTTGTCGGTTTTTTTTGTCTCTGCTGCCCCCGCCCACTCACGCAGCCAAAAAAACCACTCCCACGCACGAACCACTCCCCTCCCTCTCCTCGCGCAAGCATCCTCTCCTCGGTACCCTCGCACGCGCTAGGGTTCCTGCGCCGCTGCCACACGGGAGCTTGTCGACCAGCCCAGCATCCTACGGATCGCCGCAGTCACCGCCCCGGATCGCTTCCTTCGCCGTCATCCGGATCGCCGCCGTCGCCATTGGAATCGCCGCCAACGTCTCGTCGCCTCGGATCGCCGCCGTCCGGATCGCCATCGTCGCCGTCGGGATGGCTGCAGCCGTCTCTCCAGGTCGCACGGGTGTTCATAGTCTCCGGCCTCGCCGTTGTCGTTCCCGTATCTGCCCTCACCTGAAACCTAATGCGCACGCAATCTTCGTGTCGCTTCTTCCTTGTGTGTTCCATGTCGGCGGCTAGGCCCTCTGGTCCGGCCGTCCCTGGTTTTCTCTACCGCCGACGCCTCAATTCTGCCCCTCCCCCACACATCCCTCCCTCTCACGACCGTCGCAGCCATCATCGCGGTGTCAGTCAACTCCTGCCCCGACCTCCATCGTGTATTTGTAGAAGATGGTGATGCGTGATGAGTGGCTCAAGGTCCGCAAGGAGGGGATGAAATTCCTCGTCACAGTTGGACTTCATCGACGCCGCGGACAGGGTCTCCGTCCGGTACCCAACGTGAAGTATGCCCATGCCTACACGCTGACATATATCCCCTCTCACTCCTGCGTTTCTCCTAGAGTAGTACTGCTGCGGACATTTGGCTCTAACTGAAGTGTGATTTATGTGGTTTTGTTTACAACGGACATTGGGTTCAGATTTCAGACGGAGAACTTTAGGGGACTATCGACAGGACCAACGATCTTAACCCCACTGTTCGGTTCTGTTTCTGTTTCTCCTAATTTTGGTTTGTCTTTCAGTGTTTTGTTATAGAAAAGGTCGATGGGGGAGGAGCGATATCTTACAATTTTGGCTAACTTTGTTGTACGGCAACATAATTTTTCTTTGTATCTGAAAATTTCAGGGAGAACACAGAATCATTCGCGCCTCATGATTTCGGCATCATACTTAACGAACTTCAAATTACTGATCTTTGTAATCAATCTTTTGTTTATAATTCTGCATAGGAGGCATTGAGCATATGTGTGTGTGTGTCATGCTTGGTCATATTGATTTTCTTGAAAAAAATTGGCAGGTTCCAGTTACTGATTTTCGCATGAGTTGTGTTTTTATTGGATAAAATGTCACAAGCAAGCCGATTCCACAGGTGAATTTCTTCAGGCACATCAGTGCAAAATAATAATATGACAATTGATAGTCTCTCCACTGTTTTCCACACAAGTTGGAAGAGAATAATGCCATGTAACTAAACACCTTTACTTTTTGCTGTTTGTAGGGCACCGTGATACATGTCCCTGTCAGGTCGTTTGTTTGTTTCATTAGTCCTCCCATGTCATCCTCTTTTGTCAGGTCGTATAGATTCAACAACTTGAGGCTCGCCCATGGTCGATTGGACCGGAAGAGTTGGTTTCCTTATTCTCTTCTATTTGTGTTTGCCTCCAAGTTCTAATTTTTGTGAGTTTTCAGATCCATTCGTTGTATGGTCATTGATGTTGATTTCTTGTGTTGCAGGGGCTGGTCCATGAAACATCAGTGCCCTTTGGTTCTTCCTTCCACTACGGATGGTTGTGAATCAGCAGAAATTCCACACACTCATGGTCAATTGATATATATAAAGCATAGGTCTTAATATTTTAATCAACATATGTTTCGAATTGTTATTCACATAAATTCGTAACTATGGTCTACATCCCTCCAATTATATATGCATGAAAGTTCTTGTGTATATATGCCAGTTGTAAAGTAAATACTGCTTTTGTTATCTGATATGTAGTTGCAGCATAATATAGCCTTCATATTGTTCCCCTTGGGTGTCTTGACGAGGGCAATCAATTAAGAAAAACCTACGGTCTGTTACAGACGCTGGTTCGCCATATTTCACAAAACCAAAACATAATTTCATTGTTGCCTATTACGTCGTGAACTTCTGTTCATGCGTATGAGTATAGGCTATGACTAGCTGGTGTGCACACTTTATTCCGTCCTTTCCCACCAACCAAGTTTCCAATAAAAATATGAAAACCTTATTATAACTAACAATACAATGTTGCTGCTCAATTATTTTTTGATATTTTTACATAATCATGGCTTTCTAAGGATAAAATAGTTATGCTGAAGGGGAGGGTGGGGCCTGGAGGAGGAGGAGGGCGCCGCGCGGGGGCGACATGGTCGCGAGAGGGGAGGGGGAGGATCGATGATCATCACCAAAATTAACCGCGGCCAGGATCCATGCAGGAAACATGCAAGGTTACAGAGAAATCAGGTCAGCCAATTTGCCTCTTGAATTTTTTAAGAAACTGCATAGAGGATGTAACAAAAAAAGCCCTTGCATTGCTTTCCCAGGCTGATAGGATTAGAAATGTTTGGATTGGGCCTGCCATTTTCTAGAGAGTTGTCCTATGGCAGTTCTCACTAGGAAAATGTTGAGGAGGTCCTTATTTTTTTTTTTGATAGAAGGTAAAAAAATTCAATAAGAACTTCATAATATCTATGGTAAACCCTGGGTTCTACCAAATGTGTGTTCTTAAAATACATTCACAGTTATGACACCATTGTTCTATTGTACTCCTGTATCAACAAAAACACCCTCACTTCGGATGAACAGATCTCTTACAAATACTAAGGAAACATGACCAATCAAGAGTCTGCTATTTTTTTAATGTTTTCTCTCTTTTTCCCAAATGGAGGTGAGAAGATATATGTCCAAACTAAAAATTTTGTGATTTTTTAATAGATGTGAACTGGGCGGTCATTTTAGATCTAAGACGTTAGTCATACATTTGAAGTACAAAATGTTATACTATTTTTCTCCAAACAGAGGGGACAAGGATATATGTTCATATTACAATTTCTGCATTTTTTTACAAGATGTGAACTGGGTGATTGATTATATCTAAGATATTCGTCATATGTACGTTACATTCAGATCATTTCTTTAACTTTGTCAAGGGGCAGAACTACCAACTAGAAAACCTTTACACATGTGATTGAAGTAGATTTTGTAAGATCAATTTACTTCTGGACAAACCTTACTTCTAGGGAAACCATTCTCCAAACTGTTAGAAATAAGCCACGGCGTTGGTGTCGACCAGCATGTACGTGCGTGTCTAGGTTGTACGTAGCCATGGCGGGTGCGCCCTGTGCGTGTGTTCTGGTTCGGTCGGACGCCGGTATGTGGCTGCGTCCGAGTCATCGAGAGTTACAGGGTAGCCGTTGTCGATCTGTTGGAGCTGACCGCGTCATGCGCGTAGTGGCGTGCCAGGCAAGCGGATCGTGGGCGTGTGGACAGGAGTGGAGCGCGGTGTTCGTGCGTGCGTACTCCCTGTATAAATACCCCCCCCCCCCCCCCTTGTACTGCTTGGTTTGAGCTGGCTAAAAAGAGAAAAGATTAGGGTGTTGGTGCGCCCGTGGCGGCGTTCGTCGCTGCCAAAATTCTGTGCTTTCTCCTCCGGTTCTTATTCTACCTCCGTCCGTGAGAGTGCGGGAGGGAGCTGGGCACCGGCGCAATGAGCAAGCTAGGGCTCGGCGCCAACACAAACTATCTATTGTTTGAAATATAAATTTTAAATCAATAAGAAATTAAATATTCATATTCATATAATTAGTTAGTCTATGTATCAATGAACTAATAAGCTACCAAAAGGAAGAGGGAGGGTGGGTGTAAAAGGGATCCGAAGCATTTCGTTGTGTCGACAGGCATGAGAGCTTGATCCTTCTATGAACCCCACCCAAAGTGGATGTACAGCGACACGTATTCGCCTATACACTCTCCTCTAGGTTGCCCCAACCATATCCTGGCGCACTAGCGCCGTGGGCGGTCAGACCTCGGCACGAGCTTTTCTGTCCCCTCTCGGCTTGATCATCGACCATGAGGCCAAATCGATGCGGCACGAGAGAGGTATCATGGGTGAAAAAGGGGAGTCTGCGGTTGTGATGGAGGGAGCCATCAGGGTGCATCTGAAGGGAAAGGAGCAGCGGGAGCCCCATAGGGAGGCGGATCAGCGTCTTGTGGTGTGGAGGTTGCAGAGCTCGGTGACTACGACATGGCGCGAGGTTGCGGGGTGGTCATCATGTGACATAGAGTTTGGGGAGATGAGAGTTGGAGAGGCAACGACTAACTGTTAATCATGCCATTGAAGATCTGAGTTAATTTTGCCTCTCCTATCAACATTATTTTGCCTCTCAGTCTCTCAGCTCCATTGTCTTCATAATAAAGATAAATGAAGTTGGTGTTATTTTGTACTCCCTCCGGTCCTTTTTACTCTGCATATTAGAATTCTTTGAAGTCAAACTTCACAAAGTTTGACCGTATTTATATGAAAAAATATCAACATCTGCCATGCTAAAAGTATACAATATGAAACTTTAAGTCATGACACATCTATTGATATTGATTTCAGATTGTGAATGTTGATACTTTTTTCTATAAAGTTGGTCAAACTTTACGAGGCTTGACTTCAGTCAAATTTTATATGTGAACTAAAAAGGACAGGAGGGAGTATAAACATTATCTGCTAAGACAATTTTGTTAGTTTGTGCATTATTTTTAGTTTTCTTTTTATTCTATGGTTGGTGCGAACATATATGAAGATAACACAAACTTACTTGTTGTCTGGGAGCATGATGCTATGTTGTGGTTTTTTGGTTTGCATTTGAACAGTGACATGTATTCATATTAGGCATTTGCGTAGGTATTGCGTACAGTTGCAACATCAAATCATGTCGATTGAATGTACTTTATTTTCTTAATTTTCAAATATGGGATAAAATCAATGTGTATGTTTTTATGTCCAATCCACCAGATTTTTCCACCAATCAAGTTCCAGACAGGTTGGGGAACTAATTGCGGCAGCGGAGCTGCAGGAGTGGTGGACATGCGAGAAGGGGAGGAGAAAGAAGGAATGAGGGACACAGGTGTCGGAGCTGAGAGATAGGAGGGAAATACCAAGGGAGCTGGCATGGAAAGAAAGCTTAGTTGGGCCCCAAGGCTAGAGTGGATCGTGTTGTATTTGTCACCTATTATCAAGGCTCACGTTCACTATCGTTTTTAAAGTGCATGCTTCGGAAGCTCATTGTCAAGGAAGATGGCAAACTCATTGAGGATGATCATTGGGGTCATTGTTAAGCTCAGTTTCTGGTGGAGTAGTCTCGCCACAAATTAAGAGGGCAAGCCATGAGTAATTGATAAATTTGTAAAATCACCTTCTTTTTCATGCATATCCATGTTACATATGAACGTTGGATGTGACTGATTACAATGGAGAAGATGATGGTATTGTGATGTGAAGTATAAGTCCGAATCAAGTATTGTTGCTTAATCACTTGCTTGATTTTTTCGAAATAATTTACTGTTTGATTTATTTACAAGCATTCTCCCGTAGCAAGGCACGGGCATTTATATCTCCGTTTTCTTCTACTGTAATGTCACCGGTAACTGTTTGCTCTATTTCTTTCCTATCTGCAGCGCGCTTCTCTTTGGATTCCATGCTTCAATAAAATCAAATCGATGGCATTAGGGGATTGCATGCTGATTTTTTGTTTTTCTTTCATGGCAGTAATTAGGGGATTGTGATACAGTCTTGCCCAGTCTCACGACTGAGACTCTCAGTCGATGCTATATCGGTGTCGTGGTGGCTGTGCGGTGGAGGCGGGGCTTCGTCCTTCGGGCAAATCGTGCAACATGGCTCTGGTCTGATCCAGCCAGATCTGGCGCTGGCAGCCCGTCCGGCGGCGAGGGATGAGGCCAACAGGGGCCGTGGGCGGCCGACGCTGTCGTGGATCGGTGGGCATTGTTGGTGGCGTAGCTGAGGTGGTGGAGGTGCGTGCGCGTCCTGGAGTCCGGTTGGGCCTTCCTCCCCGGCTTCTGGACGACAGCGTGCGGCGCGGGCGGGCTTCTCTTGTGCCCATCTTTGGTGGTGGTGGCGGTGGATCTACCCCCCTCTTCGGCGGAGATGCGGCTGCTGGTGGCCTCTCGCTAGTCCGCGCCAGTAGCCGTGGTGGGGCGAAGCAGGGGTGCTTCAGGGGGAGGGGGAAGTCGGTAGGAGGGATCGGGGCTCTGCCGTTGTTGAGTCGCCTGTCGCTGGCATAGGGGGTGCCGGTCATGGTCGTGTGCCGGTCCTTCCCCTTCCCCTTTTCCCCAGCCTAGTTCTTTCTGGCGATGCTTGAGGTTGGACGATCCTTGTCGGTTCCGGCGGTGGTTGGATTTGGAGGAGCTATTGAAAGCCACCCCCTTTGATGTTCTCAGGGTGGTCTGGGTACAAGGTGGCGGCCCTGGCAGTGGGAGGCGCGTTGATCTTGGGCGGATTTGCGCGGCTCAGGAGCGGGAGAGCAGACAAGGCCACTCGGGCGGCATGGATGCGGGTGGTTGGCGGAGCAGGGGTGCGACGGAGGGGGTCGGAGCACCGGGGTACATCACTTGCCCAATCTTTGTACTAGTCGTTGGCGGTGGCGTCCGCAGACATTGTTTCCCCCTTGCAGGGTTCGTCGTGGTGCTCTCACTCCCTTTGTGTTGCTCCGAGTGAAAACTTGATCCACGGGATCAGATGATGGCAGCTATCAGTGGTCCTGCCCTTCTTGGAGGCACCGTTTTGGAGTCCCCGCTACGGCGTTGTCCGTCTCACCTCTCCTTGGTGGATCACTCATGCGGTGGTCCGTCGGCTAGAAGCGGTTCTTCTTTGCTCATTCGTAGTATGCTTGGTAGTCATTGGGGTGGTTTGTCGGCACCTTTGTATCTTGCTTTGGGTGTGTGTTGAGTGCGGTGGTGGTGTGTGTTTGTATCGGTCTTATCGGATGTATGCAGTGATTGTTGCTTTATAATATAAAGCAGGGGGCTTTTTGTCATTAGGGGATTGTGTCATGAAGAAATAGAGGGGTCTAGAAAGAAAGAGGTAGCAAGGGTGGGAAATAGAAGGGTAGGGGTAGAGATGGAGGGTGGTAGACAGAGTGGGGAACGAGATAAGCTATGCATTATATTCATAGGTGCAATCGGATTAAAACAAATTAAAAGGCCCGTGACAACGCACGGGCATTTTGCTAGTACTAGTATAGGATACTCCCCATTACAACCAGCCTCATAGTACCGGACCATGAGCCGGAAATTGGTTCCCATAAATCATGCCAAATATCATTAATTATAAAAAGATCTATAGTAGTGACTTTTATTTGCGGGAATAGTTAGTTGTGACTTGCTTCACAAAAACAAATATAAGATCAAAATTATTATTCGAGATGCATTTTGTGCAGCCCAACAACATGCTTGGGTGGCATGGAAGAATTATTCTTTATCAGTAGAAGCGTCATTTTTATGGTGTGATGAGAACATATTTATTCCATATTTATCGATCGTATTGATAGAATAGAAGCATTATTTCTATGCTATGGTAGCATTCCGATGATTTGTAAATATATTTTGATGTAGCAAAAACAATATTTTTGTTTAATGGAAACATTTTATTTTTGCAAAATAAATTGTACGGAAGAAAAACAAGAAAATACATGTGCACCAATTTAATTGATAAGAACAATAAACACTTCTATTCCTAAACAACAATAAATATGTTCAAATCTGGCATGGATTCCTATCATGGGCATGCCCCCTTGCCTGTAAAGCTCAAGGTCATTTCAAGGATGTCCAAAAATGGATCATGTTGAACGGATGGTGTGATACGTCTCCAACGTATCTATAATTTTTAATTGTTCCATGTTGTTATACTATTATTCTTGGATATTTTACAATCATTTTATAGTCTTTAATATCATTTTTTGATACTAACCTATTGACATAGTGTCAAGTGTCAGTTGCTGTTTTCTGCATGTTTTTCACACTCCTCATTACAACCAGCCTCATAGTACTGGACCATGAGCCGAAAATTGGTTCCCATAAATCACGCCAAAAATCATTAATTATAAACAGATCTATAGTTGTGACTTTTTATTTGCAGGAATAGTTAGTTGTGACTTGCTTCACACAAACAAATATAAGATCATAATTATTATTCGAGATGCATTTTGTGCAGCCCAACAACATGCTTGGGTGGCATGGAAGAATTATTCTTTATCACTAGAAGCGTCATTTTTATTATGTGATGAGAACATATTTATTCCATATTTATCGATCGTATTGATAGAAATATTTTTCGCATCAATAGAAGCATTATTATGCTATGGTAGCATTCCGATGATTTGTAAATATATTTTGATGTAGCAAAAATAATATTTTTGTTTAATGGAAACATTTCATTTTTGCAAAATAAATTGTACGGAAGAAAAACAAGAATATACACGTGCACCAATTTAATTGATAAGAACAATAAACACTTCTATTCCTAAACAACAATAAATATGTTCAAATCTGGCATGGATTCCTAACATGGGCATGCCCCCTTGCAGTAAAGCTCGAGGTCATTTTAAAGATGTACAAAAATGGATCATGTTGAACGGATGGTGTGATACGTCTCCAACATATCTATAATTTTTTATTGTTCCATGCTATTATATTATCATTCTTGTATGTTTTACAATCATTTTATAGTCATTTAATATCATTTTTTGGTACGAACCTATTGACATAGTGCCAAGTGTCAGTTGCTATTTTCTGTATGTTTTTTACATCGCAGGAAATCAATATCAAACGAAGTTCAAATGCAGCGAAACTTTTTGTGGATTTTTTTGGACCAGAAGACATCCAGTGGGCCAAAGAAGTACCGAAGAGGGAGCCTGAGGTGAGCACAAGACACCAGGGCACGCCCTGGTGGGTTGTGCCCACCTCGGTGGCCTCTCGAACCGCCTCTTTGATTTATAAATACCTCAATATTTCAGAAACCCTACAGGAGTTGACGAAAATCAATTCCAGCCGCCGCAATTTCCAGAACCACCAAATCTAATCTAGATACCATCACGGAGGGGTTCATCATGTCCATTGGTACCTCTCCGATAATGCGTGAGTAGTTCTTTGTAGACATACGGGTCCGTAGTTAGTAGCTAGATGGCTTTCTCTCTCTCTCTTTTGATTCTCAATACAATGGTCTCTTGGAGATCCATACAATGCAACTCTTTTTGCAGTGTGTTTGTTGGGATTCGATGAACTTTGAGTTTATGATCAGATCTATCTTTTTATCCATAAAAGTTATTTGAGTCTTCTTTGATCACTTATATGCATGATTGCTTATAGCCTCGTATTTCTTTTCTAATATTTGGGTTTTGTTTGGCCAACTTGATCTATTTATCTTGCAATGAGAAGAGGTGCTTTGTGATGGGTTCGATCTTACAGTGCTTGATCCCAGTGACAGAAGGGGAACCGACACGTATGTATCGTTGCCATTAAGGATAACAAGATGTGGTCCATTTCTACATAAATATATCTTGTCTACATCATGTCATCGTTCTTATTGCATTACTCCATTTTTTCATGAACTTAATACACTAGATGCATGCTGGATAGCGGTCGATGCGTGGAGTAATAGTAGTAGATGCAAGCAGGAGTCGGTCTACTAATCTTGGATGTGATACCTATATAATGATCATTGCCTGGATATGGTCATGATTATTTGAAGTTTTATCAACTGCCCAACAGTAATTCGTTGAGAAAATTTCTTATTTGACACTACCTTAAAATGTGGTTCCTTATTTGACCCTGAAGAAACTTTTCTTCCCTATTTGACACGTAGTCTAAATTTCTTTCCTTGCGTGACATTGCCGTTGGTTTCGTTAGACTATTCCGTCAAACAAAAATTGGATGGACCAAAATACCCCTATGCTAGTCGCTAGCCCACATCGAACAAAAGAAAATATCCCGATCCCGATCTAGCCGTCCCTCTAGTCTATATTGTTTGACGTGTTTTTGTGCTTGTCGCTTTGAGAAAGCTAAGTCCAGTTAGAATTTTTTTAGTGCAAGTTACACGTACATTTAGAGTTATTCCTACATGCATGCACTCGTCGGTTGCTTCACGTACCATGCATGCATGCATGCTCGCACACACGTATACTAGCTGATTACATACATGCATCAGTCTAATGTAGCTAGCTAACCTTGCAGATGTAGAGGTCCGGAGCAGTTTCCATTAACGTCTCGTCGATTCGTAAATATATCTAAACGTCCGCGCCTCAATTCCAAATACCCGTATACCGGCGCCCTGGCCGGCGGTATTATACTTCTTCGAAGACCCAAATACTTGACTAACTAGAAGATACCACGCGTGTTGCTGCGGGATGTTTTGATAAGTTCTTCGAGATTGCATCAATGTTGAATGAGATTACTGTGTCACATTTGAATAGTTCATTCGCTTGAGCAATCAAAAAATAAAAATAAAGTCTTAGTATAACTCCTCGACTATCGAATATGTTTATTAGTTTACCTTGTTCAAAATATACTGAAATGAGAAGCATAGTGTGCAAGTCGGAAAACAAACAGAACACGAAGTGATAAATTATATGCACTTTCAGCTTACAACATGATGTGACATTATAGAAGAATTAATGTAGTAGTGATACTCTCACCACACACCAACCTAAAAATATTTGCATAAAGTGACTAAGACGCCATCAGAAATAAATCAATATCAATCTATTAGCTTCAATGATATCCACGTGTGAATCCCCCAATCTGTAGTGACGCCATTCATCATCGGCCTACAGGAAAGATTTTGAGAGCTCACCGAGGACTGCTTTCCATGCCAGAATTATATTACGGTAAAGGCAAGACAAATAACTTTCATCTATTAGCAATAAATCCAATACATCAACTATACACTAAGAACCAGTACATTTGAAGGCGAAATATCAACTAATTATGACAGCAAATGAGATGAGATAGAAATATTAGCTGCCGAATTCAACTGCAATGTCCATGGAAATCTAATTCATGTTCACAGACAAAAGTGTATGTAGTGTAATTTAGTTTACATAATAGCTTGCCTATATATATGACTGAAGGTAGAAAATGAACTGAGCAAACATATCTGAACCGAGAAAAGCATGTGCAAAGGCTATGGCAACCTACAGGCTTACCATGAATCATCGTGAAGCAGAATGATGGCTCAAATTTTATCGACTCTCTTTTGACTAATTAATCATCAGTTGCTGTTGATTTGGGATACCTCCCGGCCAGTATCACTCCACAACTCAGGAACATGCCCGTGAGGATACCTAACCTCGATGAAGTCGTGCAGATAGACAGCAGTGTCATGGTATTGAGGAAGGACGGGGCCCGGGAGGAGAGTTGGCTCTGTCGAGATGTGGATGTTGTACATGGGAGGGGAGGGATGTGATGTCTATCTGCACGACACGCAGACGGACGGAAGCACAAATAGCATGTGGAGAGGATCAAGGAAGAGAAGAAAGGGGGCAGAGGAGATGACGGGGAGGGGATTAAATAGAGGCACGACGTCTTGCACTGGATGGGAGGGGAGGGGAACAGAAGACACTGAGCACAGAAAAAATAGGGAAAAATTAATTGCAAAAGGGAGAGCAACTCCATCCTTGCATCTATTCGGTGGACAAGACGAAGTGGAAGCGACGTAGGAGATTTAGTGATGGAAAATCAACTGGCGCTGGAGTTATTACCCAGAGAGATGGCAGGGCCGTAGTGCTCCACCCGGAGCTCCATTTCTTTTCAGAAAAAAAAACACCAAAAACAAATGATGACATGGATGGCTGAGGGCATTATGCATGTTAAAAGTTGCTTATGTGGCAGGATTGGTGAGTTGGATAGCTTGCATGTCAAGAGAATTAGTTTAGTGGGGATGAACTATTAGGTATTATAGATGCATGCATGCACCAATATAGTCTGGGGTGGCCGTGGCGTGTTAAATATAATTGAGTTCTACTATGTACATGCACGTATACAAATACCCGCTACGGAGCTTGTAGACGGGATTTCATATCTCTATATTTCTGGGCTGGCCATGGAAGCTATGAGAAGTAACATACATAGCCTTCGGATTTATTTAACTTTCACTTTATCTTTTTTTCATGCACTTTCTCTGATAATCTCTTATGCACACTTGACAAAACAAGTAACTTGTAGTGCAGAACTGAAGATTTGCCACATTCAGCTCAAGTAACAAGTTTCCTATGTTGAGCTTATCTCCTGATATTCAATTTTCTTGAAAAAGTTTACAAAGTTTTAAAAACTATTTCATATATATTCTTAACATCCACGTGTTCCTCAAAATAGCTAGGCTGTGCAGGTGTACGGGTTGATGACTAGTGTAACATAACTGTAGATATTGTCATGTATAGATTTTTGGTCACCTTATGCACAAGGGGTAAAAGGGTCTTTTCATGTATGTCTTTAACACCGTTAGTGAACAAAATGCACTAGAGTGTCATATTGGGAAAGAAATTTAGAGCAGATGTCAAACAGGGAAGAAAAATTTCTTCAGGGCCAAATAGGGAACCACATTTTAAGGTAGTGTCAAATAAGGAATTCTCTCTAATTCGTTTACCCACCGTTTGCTATTTTTCTCGAGAGAAGCCACTAGTGAAACCTACGCCCCCCGGGTCTCTTATTTATTATATTTGCCTTCGCAATCTATTTTTCTTTGCTTTTATTTTCGGATCTATTAAACCAAAAATACAAAAATACCTTGCTGCACTTTATTTTATTTGGCGATCTATCTATCAATTTATTACAACTTTCTCACATTCATTTGCCAATTTATGTCGCCGTTACCCGAAAGGGATTGACAACCCCTTTAATATGTCGGGTTGCGAGTATTTGCGATTTGTGTGCAGGTGTCGTTCACGTAGTGTTGCGTGGTTCTCCTACTAGTTCGATAACCTTGGTCTCATCACTGAGGGAAATAGCCACCGTTGCTGTGCTGCATCATCCCTTCCTCTTTAGGAAAATACCAATGTAGTTCAAGCAAACATCATGGTGTTCGGGTAGGCCAGAAGGCTCGTTCTGGGAGCACGTTGTTTCTCGACATCCTTGAAATGACTCCAATTTTTTTCCTGGCCACTAGTAGAAAAATGGTCAAATGTTTAGCTCATTAATTCCGGTTTGTATTTGAGCCGGCACTAATATGATCAATAGTGCCGGTTTCAACGACTAAGCAGATGGCGCTCATTAGTACCGGTTCGTGGCAAAATTTTAGTACCGGTTCATGCCACGAACCGGTACTAAAGAGGTGGTGGCCTTTAGTACGGGTTGGTGGCTCCAACCGGTACTAAAGACCCCCCCCCCTTTAGTACTGGTTGGAGCCACCAACCGGTACTAAAGGTGGCGGCCTTTAGTACGGGTTGGTGGCTCCAACCGGTACTAAAGACCCCCCCCCTTAGTACCGGTTGGAGCCACCAACCGGTATTAAAGGTGGTGCGCTGCCACCCGCAGTGCACAATGTTTAGTCCCACCTCGCTAGTTGAGAGGAGCTCGCACCGGTTTATAAGCCCCGCCACGGCTACCATGTCGAGCTCCTCTCTAAGCAGGCCTTTGTGGGCCTATTGCAAGTCTTCTGCCCTGTGGGGCCTACTGGGCCGTACGGGCCTGCATCCTGGCCCAACTAGAGGTTGGGTTTCTAGTCGTATGCAGGGCCGTGCCGCCCCAGTAGACGGGCTGTTTTTGCTTTATTTCAAAAATAAATCAGAAAAGAACCGGTACTAAAGGTCCCCCAGACCACGACGCGCCTCGTGCCACGTGGTGGGCCTTTGGTCCCGGTTCGTGTTGAACCGGGACTAAAGGGGGGGACCTTTAGTCCCCACTCTTTAGTGCCGGTTCCAGAACCGGTACTAAAGGTCCTTACGAACCGGTACTGAAAGTCGTCTTTCTACTAGTGGGCCTTATATGACCAATTCAAGGCACCATGCCAAGTCTTTTGTTTTTCGACGAGTTTTGCATTTTATAGAGTTTTCTTGTGAAAAAAGACCGATAAATGGCTAGACGTGTCGCAACTTGCATATAGTGTGGAAAATCATTCAAACATGGCATGAGTGCCTACCATGGGCATGTCGAACTGCTTGCAAAAGATGAGGTCATTTCAAGGATGTCCAAAAATAGACCATGTTGAACGAAGGGTTTTCAATAAGTTTCATGGTGACAAAAGGCCGATAAATGGCTGGACGTGTCGCAACATGGATACAGCGTCAGAAATTGTTCAAATATGGCATGGATTCCTATCATGGGCATGCCCACCTTCTTACAACAGTTCGGTTCCTTTCAAGAATGTCCAAAACTAGACCATGTTCAACGAAGGGTATTCGGGTAGGATAAAAAGGAGAAGAAAACCAGACCGAGAAGAAGAAATAAAGAAAACCAGACTGAGAAGATAAAAAGAAGAAGAAATAAAGAAAAAAACTTATAAAACCAAAGAAAAAAAGGCCAAAATAAAGAGAAGAAAGAGAGAAGAAAACCAGACTAAGAAGATGCATAACAAGAAGAATAAAAGAAGTAATTAGGCATAACAAGTGAGCTGCCCTAGTTGGTTATAGCGGGTGGAACTAATCAAGAAGTTCGGAGTTTGAATCCTACTTAATGCACCTATTTTTCGAAGGTTAAAACAAAAGGAAAGAGCAATGGGCTAGGCCCAGGACGGAGTGGTGTGCGCTTCAGTTTGTGTGACGATACTCCATGTATAGCATGAGCTTGTGCCAGGGAAGCTCCCTGGCATGATGGGCCTGCCCATGTAGATGCAAGATTGCATTTTTTCCCTGGGTTCGCTCGATCGTATTTAGAAAAATGAAAAAAATATAAAAAACAAGAAAAAGAAATCATGAATTCAAAAATGGTCACAGATTATAAAAAATCATGAATTTAAAAAAGGAGTTCATGGCTTTTTTTAAAATATCCACAAATTTGAGAACAGTAAAATGATTTGAAGAAAGTTCATCGAATTTCAAAAAAGTTCATCAAATTGAATAAAATAATTCATCAATTTGAAGGAAAAGTTCATGAATTTGAAAAAATTCATCAAACCAGGAAGTAGAAAAAAACAGAAAACAAAAAAGGAAAAGGGGAAAAGGGAAAAGGAAAAAGGAAAACAAAAAAATGGAAAATGGAAAAAAGGAAAGAGATAAAAGAACAAAGAAAAAAGAAAAATGAAAACAAAATAAAAACAAAGGAAAAGGGAAAAAAGGAACAGATAAAAGATGGAAAGGTTTTAAAATAGCAGATCTGATTGGATGGTGGGGTGCCCACAGTACCTCAAACCTTGAGGTCGGTCGCTCGATCCATCGTGAGCTAGCCTTTTTTGCGGTTTCAAAATCAATAAGATAAAGGTAGATGGACCGGCCCATCAGTGAGGGTGTGTGTTTGCCTTTTAGTAAAATACAGTATATAGCGAAAATATTTATCTAAAAGAAAAATGTATAAGAAAATATGACCATCATGCTCTCTATTATGAAAAGGTATGGGCTAATCTAAGCCGTCCTTGTGTTTAGAAGAAGGGGTGTACGGAAGCAAAAGTGCCAACTTCGAGCACAAGTTGTTTTGCAGAGCCAATGCCCGAACTCTTTTTTTTAGGGGCAATGCCCGAACTCTATTATTTTCTCTGTCCATTGTGCAGAGCCAATGGACGACAGGCCTCTGCTTCTCCACTCGGCAGGCCCAGTCCGTCGTCGCCAGTTGCGTCGACCGCATCTCCCTTCCCATTGTCCAGGTGCGTGTGAACCTGTGAACCGTGGGTGGACACTGGACACGGCGGAGCATGCATCGTCCTTGTTGTATCCGTTAATCCCCATTGAGCAGGCAGGCTCACTTGCCATCTTTTTTCTACCACGAGAGGACGGTGACAGTGCATGCCCTCTTTTTCCTCGTGAATTGATGTCTCCTTTCATCTTCTTCGTGTTGTTTCACATTGCACAGTCTGTGTGTCGGCCATGTTACTATCCTATTCCTATGCCCCTGGCCGGCTACTGCACCACATGGAAGCCCAACAGCTACGGTCGGGACACTGCCACGATCGTCCAGATTAAGCGACTGAGCTCTCACGACCTCATGCTCCATCTCCACATAGCGACATGGGCACTTTGCAGAGACTGGGGCTCCATAGATGTCACTTGAGTCTGAATCTCCATATAATTGATTAAAGAAGCACCAATAGTAGCTCTAGAGAAGGAAGGCACTGTTGAAGCTGGTTCAGTATATGCTTGAATGTTGTAGAGATCGGGGTACCTTCGCAAGTACTCCCACTGTAAAAAAATATAAGAGTGCTTAGATCACTACTTTACGGTGATAGTAGAAGATGGGAGTGTTCTCTTCCATTATCCAAAATTAGTCAGGCACTCAGAATGACTTGCAAGAAAACGTAATAAGAAAAACCAAGAGGTTGGTTACAGTACACTGGTAATCTCTCGGTACAGGTAGGACTACCATACAAATCTAGCCATATGTAGGTGCGAGAAAAAATAGTTTAAGTAATTGGAATGAATGATGAAGTTCCATGATTTCAGAATTAAGCGTACATTTTTGCGACAATGCGCGTGTGGTAGTCTGTGTTGGCTGTGTGTACCATTGTAATTAGCGGTTTTCACATCAAAATGAAGGTACCACATGACTCGTGAGACACATGAGACTTAGAGTCAAGCATAATCATTAGGCACGCTTACTCGTGGAAAACCTCATTTTGGACACTGATGATGCCTCATCTATAACTGGAGCAGGGCCTGCTTGTCAGTATTCAGCATGTACACATCCAGAGCCGGAGGACAATTTTTTTTAAGGTGTGGCTAATTATTAAGAGAAGTCTTTTTTATGCAAATTGAAAGAGTTAACACACACTACAAACGAAAAACCAAATACAATGAAAATGTGGACATGTTTCAATAGAATAACAACCTAAAACATACTGATAATTAAGCTATCAATGGCGTCTAGAAGACCCATGCAATGACAGTGCCCTGCTCTCCTTCTAAAAATCTTCCTTAATTTTACCAAGATCGGTACTTTTGAAGATCTCTCGCTCAATATACCAAACCATCAACTCATTAAGCCAACCATCGGACATCTAGCTGCGCAACTAGGTCTTGATGATTTTCATTGATGAGAAGACCCTTTCAACGGTTGTCGTCTCTACCGGTAGTAGCAAAGCCAAATCAAGGAGGCAATAAATAGTACTCCATGACATGCCTTTCAAGTTCAACCATTTTTTTAGCTACGCTTGCAATATCATGACAAGCTCTAAAGTCTTCAATTTCTTCTCATATGGATAATGAATAGATCAAGGTTATCTTCTATATGTGCACGTTCATTATATATGAGAAATCCTCATGATAAATCTTTGTGAGCCTAGCAAGCTTATTCAGATTGAACCTAGAAAAGGTGTTTCTTGGGTCAATACAAGAGAAGTTTTGGAGCAACTCTGAAGATACCTCATTAAAACGATGACCAAACTCTGTGGTGATGGAATCTATAGCAGCATAGAAGGTGTCCACACAGAAAAAATGATCAGCCGTGACATTGTTTCGTCCACCTTTTCTTGTTTTACCCCACTTTGTAAATATGTCATCCATACTTGGTATTGGAATGTCGTTTTGGGTGCAAAAGGCTTTGACATCTTCCAAGAGTGGCTCCCAACCATCATTTCTTCAATTGATCAACTGTGTTGTCACATCCGTAACCAATGACATTACTTGAAATGAGATAATTGTAATTTTAGATGCATTTATACATCAGTAGACTAGATACATATAACATGGTGCATTGCATACCCGAACAACATTTTGATCCTTCTTTTGCAATAGAAGAGATAAACCATTTGTGATACGAAGAATTTCAACATCATCTTCAAGATGAACACAAAGCTAAAAGTCTCTATTTGATGAACCAAACCTCCTGCCCTACATGGAACACACACATCATCCTCAACAATGCCCAAAACTTCTATGACTGCATCCCACATTGATTCATTGCGATATAAGGTTGTGTACTGAGAGCCCCATCTTGTGTCTCTAGGCCTGACCAAGGATGTTTCTTGATTTCTCTCTCTTCATGTGGGCATCTCACCTCTCTCAATCTTATCCAAAAGAATCTGTTTTTGCTTGTGTCAAGCAATTTATGCTCCCTCTTGCAAGATGAAGTACTAAGATTGGCAATCATGGTCACATATTCAAAAAAATCCTCAACGCACTCGCAGCATCTCGAAACAACAACAACTACCAGTTGTAGTAGGTGGGCAAAGCAGTGGATATAGAAAGCTTATGGGTTCTCATCTCGAATTAACTTCTGAAGGCCATTGAATTATCCTCTCATATTAGATGCTCCATCATATGCTTGCCCACATAGTCTTGCAACAACAAGACCGTGTTTAGCAAAAACCTCCAACAATGCCTTCCTTAAAGAAGTAGATGTTGTGTCTAGGACATACTTAATACCTAAAAATCTTTCAACAATCTCTCCTTTTTTGCTCAAATACATGTAGAAGTAGACAGTCATGTAATTACTCGGCCCACTCTACATATAACAAAAGGGGGAAAATCACATAGACACTTAACATACTTCAATACGTACATGACAAGCACGGCCATTTGTTCTTTCACCAATATATCACGACACACTTCAATAAGAACAAAGAAAAGGCAGTCACCCATATCTTCTTTGATTACTTTGGTGACTGCATTTGCACGTTGATTGGCAAGGGAAAAAATTGAATTGTCCCGGAAGTCATGTTGGCATTCTTAGGAAAGCTTGGCACTAACTTTCACTCCAGTGTCACCATTGGGGGACATTGTGCGACAGTGTCACATGTGGTAGTGTGTGTTGGTGACATTAAAATGAAGGCAACCTGACTCATGAGACACATATGACTTATAATCAAGTGTTTCCATTAGACGGGGAAACTCCTAGAAACCTCATAGAGAATAGTGTCACACGTGGTAGTGTTTGCATATAAGTTTTAAATGAAGGCAGCATATGACTCGTGAGACACATGAAACTTATAGTCAAGCCTACTCATTATGAGCGGAGACTCATAGGAACCTCGTACAGTATACTCATCATGCTTACTCTATGACTGGTTTTGGTATTACGCAGATGTTGCGCGACAATGTTGCATGGGTAGTGTTTGTCGGGTACTATGAAACAAAGGAAACACATGACTCGTGAGACACATGAGACTTATAGTCAAGCATTCTCATTGGATGCGGAAACTTTGAGAAATCTCGTAGAGGACACTCATCACGCCTACTATATAACTGGAGCGGAATATTACAATCACTCATCACAAATCATACCATGGACAAGTTGCACCTGGCAATCACTCAGATATCATAGTTAGAGGGGTGGTGGTGAGCGCCAGATGCCTGCAGGAAAGTGTTGGGCATGACAGCCTCGGTGGTCATCTAAGTGATGATGGCGCATGGGATGGCACGATAGGTCCTCCTAGATGAGTTTGTGTTCACAGTGCGGGAGGGGTGGGATGGTGCGGTAGAGGCCAGCGGCTAGGGCTTCTTCCAGACATACCCACAGGGGAGAGGGAATAATAGTGAACTAACAAGTTCATAAACCCTAACGCTACAAATTTAGAGTTTTATTTTAGAATTTTAAGTAAGCATATGGTATGGTTTGAGGCATACACAAGTAATTGGCATGCAATTTGACAGTTTGTGACCTCAGTAATAAGCGGACGTTGTGCGACAGAGTCGCACGTGGTATTGTGTACCAGTGACATTCAAATGAAAGCAACACATGAGTCATGAGACACATGAGATTTGGATTCAAGAGTTCTCATTAGACGATGCAACTCCTAGGAACGCTATCAACATTAAGCAGCGTCTGTGCAGTGGAGAGGATCCTATCTACTCTATAATTTGAGTGGAACACTATCAACATTCAGCAGCGTCTGTGTGGCGTGGAGGATCCTATCTTTGACGGCGAATTGTCGATGAAAAGCTTGCCACTAACTTTCACTCGAGTGTTACCATTGGGGGATATTGTGAGACAATGTCACATGTGGTGGTGTGTGTTGGTAAATTTGAAATTAAGGCAACGCCTGACCCGTGAGACACATAAGACTTATAGTCAAGCATTTCCATTAGACGGAGGAACTCCTAGGAACCTCATAGAGAATAGTGTCACCTATGGTAGTGTGTGTCTATGAGTTTTAAATGAACGAAGCACATGCCTCGTGAGACACATGACACTTATAGTCAAGCGTTCTCACTCCTAGAAACCTCAGACAGGATACTCATCATGCTTACTCTATGATTTGTTTTGTTATTAAGCAGACGTTGCGCGACAATGCTGCGTGGGTATAGTTTGTCGGCTACTATGAAACAAAGGCAACACATGACTCATGAGACACATGAGACTTATAGTCAAGCGTTCTCATTGAGCACAAAAACTCCTAGACACTCATCATGCCTACTGGGTGGAATATAACAAGGGATAATATCATACAAAAACCAACATTCGGTGGATACCAGCGAAAATGATGTTTTGAAGTTTCCAAAAAAATATCAAAGAAATGTGGGATGTTAAGAGGGTGATGTTCTATTGCCTTGCAAAATTTCAAGTTTAAACACATCATTGGATGTGAGCTAGGAAAAAGAGAAAATCATAATTGAATAGTATGGAGTTCGGCACTATTCAATGATGATTTTGTCTTTTTCAAAGCCCGCATCCCATGATGTGTTTTAACTTGAAATTTCACATGACAATAGAACATCTTCCTCTTGACATCCCACATTTTTTCAGATTTTTTTGAAACTTTCAGACGTGGTTTCCACGAAGTTTTTCTTGAATGTTGGTTTCCTATGATATTCTCCCATTTTGTGGGGCTCTGCGAGTCTCCTTATAGAAACATTCGGCAAAGAGACAAAAAAAGGAAAGAAGATAAAAAAAACTAAAAATGGAAACAAAAAAAATGTGGAGTATGCGGATTGAACTCAATGAACTCCCATCACATTAGTAAATAATACACCTTTAACCCTTCTATACAAGACAAAGAAAAATAGTAGCTGAATTATGCTGCATTTTGATTGGTCAAACCGACCATTCTACGGATCAGACATCTCTGCCATTCATCCTTGTGAGATCCAATGATCCATGTTCTTTCTTCGTTCTCCTTATCGTTTCTTCGCAAGGTGTATTTGCTGAAAGGGTGTACATTGAGTGTGTTTTGCCAAGTGTTAATACTCGGCAATGTATTACCCGAGTGCACTGTTACCGGATACGCAAGCCTTGCGCATGGCGTGCCGCATAAGCTCTATGATTTCAGTAGTATGCGGATTTTCTACAACAATACACATGTGGTAGTGTGTGTCGGTAGGTGTGCTACTATACTTGGAGAAACACTAGGCTATATCGGCAATCACCATCCACCATATGGAGCGGCACTCAAGAAAAACACTAGGCAAGTACGTATGAAAAAGGGTCAGCAAAGGTTACTTAGTTGGAAGAGTGTACACTGAGTGTGCCTTGCCGATGTAACAATAGGAAATGTCTCTTCTTTTGTTAAGTATTTTGGATACTAGGCAAACTCGTCGATTTTAGTAGTGCACGGTGAAAGGCGTGTGGCACATGGCATGCTGCAAGAGCTCTATGATTTGAGTAGATGTTCTTCGACAGTGCACATGTGGTAGTGTGTGTCGGTAGGTGTACTACTGTACTTAGAGCAGCTCTAATTGCCGCATCTGTCATATGGAGTGCGCTTCACATGGATATGGAGGCCATGAGGGTTGTGCGCAAACACGGAATGGACATAATGCAGCCTCCATAGCTTTCCTTTTCTTTTATATTTTCGTGTCCCATCAACTGAGAAATCCACACACCCAATTTCAAGGATTGAAAAACTAATTTTTGATAACACTACATTACCAAGTGGTTACATAGGGGGTCGAAAAGTTGATTAGTGACATTTTTTACTTAACTGGTGACTTTTTATGTCTTGTGAAAAGCACTAGTTGCTCCTCATCATGATGATGGTGAATGCACTACATGGGGCACATGGATATGTGATGAGTCCACTAATTGTCTATTCACGACGGTATGGCGGTCCACTGAGGAGGGGGACACCCAATATGCCGTTATCCGTCTCGGTCCATGACACCTTCTCCGTGTTGAATTTGGGCCATCTGATCTGCTCCCTCTCCTGCGACAAGTCCGCCTTCTTCTCGTTGTAATGTAGCCAGACGCCGCAGTCACTCTTCGCCTGGAATGCCTTCTCGGTGGTAGTATGTTTGAAGATTTTGTCGGGATGGACGTCTGAGGCTTAGGCCTTGTAGCGCTCATTCCATGCCTCCTCAACGGTGAGGGGAAAAGGGAGCACGTGGTGGTCAACGTGAGCTCGTGATTGAGGTCTCTCCTGCTAATGAGGAATCAACTTGTAGCCGCCATGCGAGTCGAACTCATGGTGTCTGTTGTCAGATTCCCATCCGATCACTCATCGTAGGTGGGATCCTTCTTCGCCACCTCAAGCACGTAAAGGCGATCGTCTACCTCCTTCTCAGTGATGAGGTCAGCCTCCTCCTCTGTAGCCTCATCTAGGATCCGTTCTTCCTCCTTCGGGAGATGCACCCATTTCGGGTCGGGTTAAGCTATTCGGCCATGGCTACACGGAGGGTGTGGTGGTGTTCTAGCTGGAGCTTGTCAGCCATTGCGCCATGGCAACGGCTTTTTTGTAGTCAAGGGGCGGCGCGAAAACATGGAGGAGGGAAGGGGATGTCATTAATGGTTGCGGGTAGTCGGCACCTGGCCGTCCGCAATTAGTTGGCACGCTTCCGGATGGTGCTACTAGAGCCGACAAAAATCGCCATGTTGACGGTTAGTATGTATGCCGACAGGATCAATAAGATAACTTTGCTAGAGTAGTTCTTAATTACTCCATCCGTTTTACTTGTTACAGAAATGGATGTATCTAGAACTAAAATATATCTAGATACATTCATACCTACGACAAGTAATTCGGAATGGAGAGAGTAGTTATTTTTGTGGAGCACGTGGGACACATGAAATGAGACTTAGAGTCAAACGTTCACACATTAGACACAAAATCTCTTGGAAACCTCGTACAGCATGGTCACCATGCCTTGTCTATAAATAGAGCGGAACATTATCAACATTCAAAACACACATCAGCACCGTCTGTGAGGGGACTGTTGTTGGTATCGTAGCAAGTTAGCCATGGAAAGCTTGCCACTGACGGTGCTGGACACCTGCAAGAAAGCGCTGGGCACGGCAGCCTCGGTGGCCGGCTACGTGATGCTGGCGCGCGGCATGGCGCGGGACATCCTCCCTCCCGAGCTGCGTGCCGCGCTCGGCCGGGCCGCAGCGTACGTGCGCGCCCGACTGGGCGCTTCTGACAAGGAGCGGCACGCCCTCGTCATCCGCCGCGACTTCGACTCCGGGTACAGCGAGAACGAGCTCTTCGACGCCGCGCGCAAGTACCTGACCACCAAGATCAGCCCGCGCACCACGCCGTGTCTCGGCCTCGGTCTCTTCCCCGTGGAGCCTGACCGGAGCAGCAGCAGCTGGAGCACGCTTCTGTGCCTGGAACACGACGGCTCCACCAGCGACCACTTCGACGGCGTCGACGTCGTGTGGAAGTATGTGCGCGCAGGCCGCGGCGAGGACGGCACCACCGGGGAGTACTTCAAGCTCAGCTTCGACGCCAAGGACGCCGACACGGTGAGCGAGCGGTACGTACCCTTCGTCATGTCCACCGCGGAGCAGCTGCGGATGCGTGCCCGCGCGCTGAAGATCTCCAAGAACGACGGGGCATCGTGGCAGCACGGCATCAACTACCACCACCCCGCCACCTTCGCCACGCTCGCCATGGACCCGTCGCTCAAGCAGGCCGTCATGGACGACCTCGACCGCTTCCTGAAGCGGAAGGAGTATTACTTGCGGATCGGCAAGCCGTGGAAGCGCGGGTACCTGCTCTACGGCCCGCCCGGGACCGGCAAGTCAAGCCTGGTCGCCGCCATGGCCAACTACCTTCGGTTCAACCTCTACGACCTCGACCTTTCCGTGGTGCCCGACAACTCAGCGCTCCAGATGCTGCTCATCAACATGCGCAACAAATCCATCCTCGTCATCGAGGACATCGACTGCTGCTTCGACGCCAAGAAGTCAAGGGAAGAGGAAGGCAGCCGCAACATGCCGGAGCCGGCCGCCGACCCCGACAACACCCCCCGGCGGCAGCGAGCACAACGAAAGCAGAATACTGTAACGCTGTCCGGGCTGCTCAACTTCATCGACGGGCTCTGGTCGACGAGCGGCGAGGAGCGCATCATCATCTTCACCACCAACTACAAGGAGCGCCTCGATCAGGCCCTGCTGCGGCCAGGGCGCATGGACATGCACGTCGAAATGGGCTACTGCCGCTGGGAGGCGTTCAGGACGCTGGCCCGGAACTACCACCTCGTCGACGACCACCCTCTGTTTCCGGAGATACAGCAACTGCTTAAAGCGGTGGACGTGACACCGGCCGAGGTGTCCGAAATGCTGCTCCGGAAGGAGGACGCCGGCCAAGCGCTGCAGGTGCTTAAGCAATTCCTCGAGGGCAAGAAAACCAATGCAAAAAAGGAGGCGCCAGAAATGAAAAACGAAGAAGCAGACAAGGCGATGTAGCAGTTCTTCATGGTAAGCATTTTATCCAAGGATGAGGAGACGAAGTGATCCCCGCAGTCTCATCAGTGATGTCGTTAATTATCACAAATAAATCCGCCGTTCTTGTTTCTCAATTACGTAGCATTCTGTTTTCTCTCTCAGAAGAAAACTACTCCTACTATCATGTACTTACTTGTATGTTGTTTCCGCTTCTTGCTGTATAATCATGTACTTGACCGTGTTGGTGACTTGCTGCTGCCTATTGTGTAATTGCTTCTCCTACTATGTGAGTTATCCTATATAACTAAACTAGTCATACCCACTTAATTTGCCACCCTGTATACATATATCGCCAAGGAAATACATAAACATATTAAGTTGTTCCAGTGAATCATCTCTCAGCCACTCTTTTCTATTGGCAACCATCTTCTAGTCACTCTCATCATAGGGCGTTCCATTTTATAGCCCTGCATTTTATGTATGAGTTTCCTCGGCCAAGTAATGACACTGAAGACTAGATATATAGCAGCTCACAGACGTGAGTATCCAAAAAAAATCTACCAAACCTGGGGATTGTAGGAGTTGAAATGATCCAAATTAGATAACAAATACAGAGCACTCATGAGAGAAAAAAAGAAAGAGAAGAAGAACAAAGCATGACAAAGGCTAAGTTTTTCTTCTGATAAAAACATGAAACCACTAAAGTCTAGCTATCCGTGCATGTACTGGTAGATGGTGGTTTGGAGACTGGATGCACCCAATTTTATTGGACCCAGATATCAGGGGAACAATCGATCTGGGTAGCTCCTACATCGAACGAATCATTTGCCAGGGCAGGCGCAAAACCTACATCTCGCTTGAGTGCACCATTCTCGCCTGAAAGCTTTTCCTCCACGAGTAGCTACTGGGCCACCCCATTTTTCGGCTTTTTTTCGTTCGATAAGATTTTGTTCGATCAAGACGCTCGAAGGCTATGATTGGCAAAAATGCTACACTTACGAGGCTGGGGTTACAGAACGAAGTTACGGGACGACGTGTGTCAATAAAATCAACTGCACACCCTGCATTTAACTGTGGGGCCAGGCCCATGATTAATCCCTATGCCACCAGCTCAGCCCCGTAAGAGTTTTCCGTACAAATTTCCCGTAAGTGTAGCATCTCTCCTATGATTGGTCTTGGTTTCTTTGTTTTTTTCTCCCATTTATTTGCTCTTCAGTTTTGTTGTTCCTTCAATGATTTTTTGCTTTTATTTGTGTTTTCACCAGTTTCATTTGTTACTTTCTCGGGTTTTATTGAATTTTTTTTCTTTTCCTTTATTTATTTTGCTTCCCTTTCTTTGTTTTTCATTCTTTCTCAGTTTTCTGATTTTCTTGTTTTCTTTATTTGTTTTCATTTTTTCCACTGTTTTTCTCCGGTTTTCTTTTCCCTTTTTCCATTTAGTTTTATCTTGTTTCTTCCTCGGTTTTTTATTTTTTCACTGTTTTATCTCCCCTTTTCTTATTTAACTGTTTTTATTAGGCCTGCAACCCTAAAAAAAACTGTGCCTATTCATGGCTTCTTGCCTCCCTTGCAAAGATTCGTCATCGCATCGCCTCATCCACCCCGCCCAATCGATCGCCATCGAAGCGTCCATGCTGCCATGGCCTATTCGCCTAATCGTTGGAGAATTGGTGAAAGAAGTACCACAAGTCGCTGCTCTTCCTTTACGGAGGGAGTACAGTTCGAGTCCAAGTGCGTACCTATACAACTTTTTTGTAGGTCTACAGCTTTTAGTTTCAAGGATGTTACGATTAAGAATTGAATTACTACCGTTTGCTGTAGGGAAACACTAACCTCCAGATGTCTGATCAGAGAGCATTCGTCAGACCGGCCGTGTGCCGTTGATCCATGGTGGATCTCACGGCTAGGAGATGCAGTAGAATTCATGTGCCAACTTTCCAAACTACTCCCCTAATTTTTGCGTACACGCTCTCCCCTAATCACTCCTTATCCGAAGATCACAGGCCCAAACAGCGATCTAGCCCTAGGAACCGCCTATCGCCCGTGGGTCGCAGATCCGTTTCCTCCCCTCCCATCCGCCTTCTTCTCTGCTGCATCTAGACATTGGCGATTCCTTTCCCTCCCGCAGTTCGGGGTGATTCAGGGGCGCTCTTTGGACCGCTACCCACCCTTGGCAGAAGTTGGGTTGGGGCTTGCCGACCTCTCGATGGCGGGGTTGCGCGATGGGATGGGGCATGATGCCAGCATGGGCGCTCCTCCTTTGCTTGGCAGTGGCGGGGACTTCCCCACGACGGCGCCTTCCGGCAAGGGGATAACGGCAGAAGCGGATGGGTTGTCTTCTTCGGGAGCCGACTCGGTCTCTGCCGATCGGGTTGAGGACCTGATGGAAAAGCTTCGACTGACTGCGATTGAGGCGCAACCAGTAATTATAGAAGATGAAGATGAGGTTGATTTGGTGGCTTTGGATTGTGCCCTGGTGGGGAAGGTGCTGTCCCCCAATCTTCTTCATATCCAGACGATCTCGTCGGTAATGCGGCCGGCATGGGGAAACCCTAGAGGGTTGTTGTTCCACCCCTCGGGGGACAATGTCTTTATGGCTGAATTTGGTTCTGAGGCCGATCGTGCCAGGGTGATTGAGGGCTCGCCATGGATGGTGGGCAAGCATGCAGTTTTGCTCAAGGTGTTTGATCTGAATACTCTCCCGTCTCAAGTTCAGTTTGACCGCTTGGCGCTTTGGGCTCGTATTATGCATGTTCCTCCGATGCTTATGAAGGCTAAACTGGGAATGGAGTTTGCCAAGCCGATTGGGAGGATTCTCAAGGTGGATTCGGATGCGGATGGTCGCTGCTGGGGGAATTTCATGAGAGTGAGAGCTGAAATTGCGGTCCAGGAACCGGTGGTGCGTTTTGTTACGGTGACCTCTCTCAAGATGAAAAGGACGGAGACGTTCTCAGTCATGTATGAGCGACTGTCCTTTTACTGCTACTCTTGTGGCCTCCTTGGTCACTCCTCGGTCCTGTGCCCAACTCCAGCGACAAGGGACGAGAATGGTGACCTTCCATATGCGGCAAGAAAGCTTTGTGTTGCTGATGATCAGTTGAAGAGATCTGGCGGCACCAGGTCCAGCTCGATCTCTTCCTCGGCGGCCGGTGCTGGCTCGTCTGGGACTACTAGGTCGGGTGAATCTGGTCGTGGCAGGGCGGCTGCTCAAGGCGGCCAAGGTGTCTCTGAAGGCGAGGTTTCCTCTCCCAACAGACGAGGTGGCTCCACTCGAGGGCGGGGGAAGTCCAGCCGAGGCAGGGGAAGAGGTCGCACCAGTGATCCCAGGCGTGAGCTTTTTCCTTCAGCTCTGGAAAACAAGTCCAACTCAGCGGGATAGAAAAGGAAGCCTGCCAAAGCTCCTGCCTCCTCTCCACCCCAAGGCCAGGAGGATGATAATGGGTTAGCCCTTGTTGTTGTGACAGGGGAGCTTGTGGGTACTACAGATGATAGTCTGAACTCTGAGGTGGATTCCAACAAGAAGCAACGTGTTTCAAACAACCGATCGGCGGATCCGGCGGCGGCTGCGGTGCAGCCCCGCCAGACGCAATGAGTATCTTATGCTGGAACTGTCGAGGCTTGGGGTCGGACTCGACAGTTGGCGAGCTTCGCTGGCTTGTGGAGCTACACCTACCTTCCCTCCTCTTTTTGTCTGAAACGAAGATGAGGGACACCCGTGTGAAGAACTTTATGTGGTCTCTAGGTTTTTCTGGTTGCTATGCTGTTAGTGTTGTGGGACTCAGCGGCGGCCTTGCTTTGTTTTGGAAGGCTCCGGCTGATGTTTCTGTGAAGGCTGCCAATAAGCATTTCATTGATGTTCATGTGAAGATTGATGAGGGGGTGACTTGGCGTGCCACCTTTGTGTATGGGGAGCCAAGAAGAGAGGATAGACATCTATTTTGGGAGCTCCTCAAATGATTACATCCGTTGTGGAATGGGCCGTGGCTTTGTTGTGGTGACTTCAATGAGGTCTTGGTTCAGGATGAACATTGTGGCCCTCGAGATCGTTCTGAATCTCAAATTACAGCTTTCCGAGATTGCTTGATGGACTGTTGCTTGACCGATCTGGGTTAATCTGGGCCGAAGTTTACGTGGAGCAATAAACAAGATCCTGAGTGTCATGTAAAGTGTCGCCTGGACAGAGCTGTGGCGAATGGGGCTTTTTCAAACCTGTTTGATAGATGTGGGGTGGAGAATCTTATCGCAACTTCTTCGGATCGTTACCCCGTGCTGATCCAGCTTGGTGGCAGGACCCAACAGCCTCGTCCGCCTCCGATCCAGCAGGGTTTCCGCTTTGAAGAAATGTGGCTTCGGGCTGAGGGCTACAGAGAAACTCTTGAGCGAGCGTGGGATGAGGGGAGGGATGGATGTCCGTCTCTCCGGTCAACTTGCGCCAATCTCAAACATGTGGCTCACTCTCTGCGCTCTTGGAGCAAGGAGACCTTCAGTTTTATTCGGAAGTGGATTGGTCGTCTGGAGCGCCGTATTGCTACCATTCAGGCTTCACCGTCCTCTCCTTCGCTGATGGAAGAGGAACGCTCGATTGAGCGCCAACTCTGTGAGCTTTTTGAGAGGGAAGAGATTATGGAGCGGCAGCGTTCCCGCATTGATTGGTTGAAGGCGGGGGACCGCAACACAGACTTCTTCCATGCTAAAGCTTCGGCGCGTAGACGTACAAATCGGATCCACTCTCTTGTGCGCGAAGATGGTACTAGCTGCGACTCTCAGGCCGGAATCAAAGGTATGGTTCAGGGGTACTACGACAAGTTATTTTCCTCCGAACCATGCAGCTCAGTCGATCGTGTTTCTGATGCAATTCCACACAAGGTCACACCGGAGATGAATGAGGATCTTTGCAAGACGTACACTAATGAGGAAATCAAAGCTGCTCTGTTCCAGATGGGCCCTACTAAAGCCCCCGGACCCGATGGCTTTCCGGCCCTCTTCTATCAAACGCATTGGAACTTTCTAGAAGAGGATATCTGTCAGGCTGTCCGAGGCTTCCTTGAAGGCCGGTCAATTCCTGAGGGTTTCTGCGACTTGGTGATTGTTCTTATTCCCAAAACAACGAGACCGAAGCACCTAAAGAACTTCTGGCCAATTAGTCTTTGCAACGTGCTCTACAAAATCGCTTCGAAAGTGCTTGCCAACCGTCTGAAAGTGTTACTGCCTGTTGTGATCTCTGCAAGTCAAAGTGCCTTTTTTCCTGGGAGATTGATCACTGACAATACTTTGATTGCTTATGAGTGTCTTCATACTATGCGGAAGCAGCGGGTAAAGCAGCCCTTCTTTGCCCTCAAGATAGACATGATGAAAGCATATGACCGGGTTGAATGGAGCTACTTGCATGCCTGTCTCTCTAAGTTGGGCTTTGCTTCTACTTGGATCGATACCGTCATGAGATGTGTCACCAATGTCCGCTATGCAGTCAGGGTTAATGGTGAGTTGACTGATCCTGTGGTACCTTCGCGAGGTATCCGGCAAGGGGATCCAATAAGTCCCTACCTCTTCCTCTTGTGCACCGAGGGTTTGTCTAGTCTGCTGTTCCAGAAGGAGTGTTGTGGCGAGCTACATGGGATAAAAAACGGCCGACAAGGCCCTCATATCTCACACCTCCTATTTGCAGACGATAGCATCTTCTTTGCTAAGAGTGATCAGCGTAGTGTGGACTCGTTGAATTCAGTGCTGCACATGTACTGTGAAGGGTCGGGTCAAGCAATCAACAAAGAGAAGTCATCTATTTTCTTTGATCGGAACTGTCCGGACAGCGTTAAGACTAGAGTGAAGAACAGCTTGGGTATCCAAAATGAGACCTTTCATGACTCATATCTTGGTATGCCAACTGAGGTTGGTAACTCTCCAACAAGCACTTTTAAGTTTTTGACTGACAGAGCGTGGCAGGATCTCTTTGGTTGGTCTGACAGGCCGCTGTCAAGAGCTGGCAATGAAACCTTGCTGAAATCAATTACTCAAGCCATCCCAACATTTGTTGCGAGCTGTTTCCGTCTTCCTATTGCTACGTGTGAGAAGTTTAGGCAGATAGTGTCCGATCAATGGTGGGGAAGGGAAGATGGAAAGAAAAAGATGCACTGGAGGTCTTGGGCATGGTTGTCGACTCCCAAATCCTTAGGTGGCATGGGCTTTCGCGACATGACCCTTTTCAACCAAGCTCTCTTGGGCAAACAGGGATGGAGGTTGTTGACCGAGCCCAACTCACTTTGTGCCCGTGTTTTGAAGGGTAGATACTTCCCCAATAGCGACTTCTAGCATGCCTCGGTTCCAAGAACTGCTTCTGCTACTTGGAGGGGCATCATCCACGGCCGCGGTCTGTTGAAGCGTGGGGTTCAATGGGGGATTGGTGATGGCCGTCACACTTGTATCCTTTCTGATCATTGGATTCCGTCCACCCCACCTGCCTTGGTCCAGCCTCTCTCGCCGATCCCATCGACCGTGACTATGCACTGCTTTATTGATGAAGAGAGGGGATCGTGGGATGAGGACTCGGTGCGTGCTTTCTTTCCTGAAAGGCTAGCAGAGGATATTCTCCTTGTTCCTATTAACAGGAATGGCGGTGTTGATTTTGCCCGTTGGCCATTCACAAGATTTGGAGAGTACACTGTCAAATCAGCGTACAAGTTGGCGAGGACTGACCTTTTTATCTCGAGCAGGAGTAATAGTGGGATGGGTCTGAACTCTCGAATGGCTGAAGATGAGAAACTTTGGAAGGCTCTTTGGCGTGTCAAAGCACCCAATAAAATGAAGATTGCACTTTGGCGCCTCGCGCACGATTTCCTGCCATCTGGTGATCAGCTCCGGAGGCGACAGATGCTGGGGAACGTTGCAGAAAACAAAAAAATTACTACGTTTCACCAAGATCCATCTATGAGTTCATTTAGCAAGAGTGATCGGATTGCATCTACATACCTTTGTAGATCACGCGCGGAAGCGTTCAAAGAACGGGGATGAGGAAGTCGTACTCGACGTGATCCAAATCACCGGAGATCCTAGCGCCGAACGGACGGCACCTCCGTGTTCAACACACGTACGGTCAGCGTGACGTCTCCTCCTTCTTGATCCAGCAAGGGGGGGAGGAGAGGTTGATGAATATCCAGCAGCACGACGGTGTGGTGGTGGATGCAGGGGTCACCGTAGCAGGGCTTCGCCGTTCTACTACGAGAGGGAGAGGTGTAGCAGGGGAGAGGGAGGCGCCAAGACTCAAGGGTACCGCTGCCCCCTCCCTCCCCCCTTTATATAGGCCCCCTAGGGGGTCGCCGGCCCTAGGAGATGGGATCTCCTAGGGGGGGCGGCCAAGGGGTGGAGTGCCCCCCAAGCCAGGTGGGGCGCCCCCCCCCCCCACCCTAGGGTTTCCAACCCTAGGCGCATGGGGTGGGCCAAGGGGGGCGCACCAGCCCACTATGGGCTGGTTCCCCTCCCCACTTTGGCCCATGGGGCCCTCCGGGATGGGTGGCCCCACCCGGTGGACCCCCGGGACCCTTCCGGTGGTCCCGGTACAATACCGGTGACCCCCGAAACTCTCCCGATGGCCGAAACTGCACTTCCTATATATAATTCTTCACCTCCGGACCATTCCGGAACTCCTCGTGACATACGGGATCTCATATGGGACTCCGAACAACTTTCGGGTTACTGCATATTATATCTCTACAACCCTAGCGTCACCGAACCTTAAGTGTGTAGACCCTATGGGTTCGGGAGACATGTAGACATGACCGAGATGGCTCTCCGGTCAATAACCAACAGCGGGATCTGGATACCCATGTTGGCTCCCACATGCTCCTCGATGATCTCATCGGATGAACCACGATGTCGAGGATTCATGCAACCCCGTATACAATTCCCTTTGTCAATCGGTACGTTACTTGCCCGAGATTCGATCGTCGGTATCCCAATACCTCGTTCAATCTCGTTACTGGCAAGTCACTTTACTCGTACCGTAATGCATGATCCCGTGACCAGACACTTGGTCACTTTGAGCTCATTGTGATGATGCATTACTGAGTGGGCCCAGAGATACCTCTCCATTATACGGAGTGACAAATCCCAGTCTTGATCCATGTCAACCCAACAGACACTTTCGGAGATACCCGTAGTATACCTTTATAGTCACCTAGTTACGTTGTGACGTTTGGTACACCCAAAGCACTCCTACGGTATCCGGGAGTTACACAATCTCATGGTCTAAGGAAAAGATACTTGACATTGGAAAAACTCTAGCAAACGAACTATACGATCTTGTGCTATGTTTAGGATTGGGTCTTGTCCATCACATCATTCTCCTAATGATGTGATCTCGTTATCAATGACATCCAATGTCCATAGTCAGGAAACCATGACTATCTATTGATCAACGAGCTAGTCAACTAGAGGCTTACTAGGGACATGTTGGTGTCTATGTATTCACACATGTATTACGATTTCCGGATAACACAATTATAGCATGAATAAAAGACAATTATCATGAACAAGGAAATACAATAATAATCCTTTTATTATTGCCTCTAGGGCATATTTCCAACAGTCTCCCACTTGCACTAGAGTCAATAATCTAGTTACATTGTGATGAATCGAACACCCATGGAATTCTGGTGTTGATCATATTTTGCTCTAGGGAGAGGTTTAGTGAACGGATCTGCTACATTCAGGTCCGTATGTACTTTGCAAATATCTATGTCTCCATCTTGAACATTTTCACGAATGGAGTTGAAGCGACGCTTGATGTGCCTGGTCTTCTTGTGAAACCTGGGCTCCTTGGCAAGTGCAATAGCTCCAGTGTTGTCACAGAAGAGTTTGATCGGCCCCGACGCATTGGGTATGACTCCTAGGTCGGTGATGAACTCCTTCACCCAAATCGCTTCATGCGCTGCCTCCGAGGCTGCCATGTACTCCGCTTCACATATAGATCCCGCCACGACGCTCTGCTTGCAACTGCACCAGCTTACTGCCCCACCATTCAAAATATACACGTATCCGGTTTGTGACTTAGAGTCATCCAGATCTGTGTCGAAGCTAGCATCGACGTAACCCTTTACGACGAGCTCTTCGTCACCTCCATAAACGAGAAACATTTCCTTAGTCCTTTTCAGGTACTTCAGGATATTCTTGACCGCTGTCCAGTGTTCCTTGCCGGGATTACTTTGGTACCTACCTACCAAACTTACGGCAAGGTTTACATCAGGTCTGGTACACAGCATGGCATACATAATAGAACCTATGGCTGAGGCATAGGGGATGACACTCATCTCTTCTATATCTTCTGCCGTGGTCGGACATTGAGCTGAGCTCAATTTCACACCTTGCAACACAGGCAAGAACCCCTTCTTAGACTGATCCATATTGAACTTCTTCAATATCTTATCAAGGTATGTGCTTTGTGAAAGACCTATGAGGCGTCTTGATCTATCTCTATAGATCTTGATGCCTAACATATAAGCAGCTTCTCCAAGGTCCTTCATTGAAAAACTCTTATTCAAGTAGGCCTTAATGCTTTCCAAAAGCTCTATATCATTTCCCATCAAAAGTATGTCATCTACATATAATATGAGAAATGCTACAAAGCTCCCACTCACTTTCTTGTAAACGCAGGCTTCTCCATAAGTCTGCATAAACCCAAACGCTTTGATCATCTCATCAAAGCGAATGTTCCAACTCCGAGATGCTTGCACCAACCCATAAATCGAGCGTTGGAGTTTGCACACCTTGTCAGCATTCTTAGGATCGACAAAACCTTCCGGCTGCATCATATACAATTCTTCCTTAAGGAAACCATTAAGGAATGCCGTTTTGACGTCCATTTGCCATATCTCATAATCATAGAATGCGGCAATTGCTAACATGATTCGGACGGACTTCAGCTTCGCTACCGGTGAGAAAGTCTCATCGTAGTCAACCCCTTGAACTTGTCGATAACCCTTAGCGACAAGCCGAGCTTTATAGATGGTCACATTACCATCCGCGTCTGTCTTCTTCTTAAAGATCCATTTATTTTCTATGGCTCGCCGCTCAACGGGCAAGTCAGTCAAAGTCCATACTTCGTTTTCATACATGGATCCTATCTCGGATTTCATGGCTTCCAGCCATTTGTTGGAATCCGGGCCCGCCATCGCTTCTTCATAGTTCGAAGGTTCACCGTTGTCTAACAACATGATTTCCAAGACAGGGTTGCTATACCACTCAGGTGCGGTGTCCTTGTGGACCTACGAAGTTCAGTAGCAACTTGATCTGAAGTTTCATGATCATCATCATTAACTTCCTCTCAGTCGGTGCAGGCACTTCAGGAACATTTTCTTGAGTTGCGCCATTTTCCGGTTCAAGAGGTAATACTTCATCAAGTTCTACTTTCCTCCCACTTACTTCTTTCGAGAGAAACTCCTTCTCTAGAAAGGATCCATTCTTGGCAACAAAGATCTTGCCTTCGGATCTGAGGTAGAAGGTATACCCAATAGTTTCTTTAGGGTATCCTATGAAGACGCATTTTTCCGACTTGGGTTCGAGCTTTTCAGGTTGAAGTTTCTTGACATAAGCATCGCATCCCCAAACTTTTAGAAACGACAGCTTAGGTTTCTTCCCAAACCATAACTCATACGGTGTCGTCTCAACGGATTTTGACGGAGCCCTATTTAAAGTGAATGCGGCAGTCTCTAAAGCATAGCCCCAAAAAGATAGCGGTAAATCGGTAAGAGACATCATAGATCGCACCATATCTAATAGAGTGCGATTACGACGTTCGGACACACCATTACGCTGAGGTGTTCCAGGCGGCGTGAGTTGTGAAACTATTCCACATTTTCTTAAGTGTGTGCCAAATTCGTGACTCAAGTATTCTCCTCCACGATCTGATCGCAGGAACTTGATTTTCCTGTCACGTTGATTCTCAACCTCACTCTGAAATTCCTTGAACCTTTCAAAGGTCTCAGACTTGTGTTTCATTAAGTAGACATACCCATATCTACTCAAGTCATCAGTGAGGGTGAGAACATAATGATAACCACCGCGAGCCTCAACACTCATTGGACTGCACACATCAGTATGTATGATTTCCAATAAGTTGGTTGCTCGCTCCATTGTTCCTGAGCACGGAGTCTTGGTCATTTTACCCATGAGGCATGGTTCGCATGTGTCAAATGATTCGTAATCAAGAGACTCTAAAAGTCCATCTGCATGGAGCTTCTTCATGCGTTTGACACCTATGTGACCAAGGCGGCAGTGCCACAAGTATGTGGGACTATCATTATCAACCTTACATCTTTTGGTACTCACACTATGAATATGTGTAGCATTACGCTCGAGATTCATTAAGAATAAACCATTCACCATCGGAGCATGACCATAAAACATATCTCTCATATAAATAGAACAACCATTATTCTCGGATTTAAATGAGTAGCCATCTCGTATTAAACGAGATCCTGATACAATGTTCATGCTCAAACTTGGCACTAAATAACAATTATTGAGGTTCAAAACTAATCCCGTAGGTAAATGTAGAGGTAGCGTGCCGACGGCTATCACATCGACCTTGGAACCATTCCCGACGCGCATCGTCACCTCGTCCTTCGCCAGTCTCCGCTTATTCCGCAGCTCCTGCTTTGAGTTACAAATGTGAGCAACCGCATCGGTATCAAATACCCAGGAGCTACTACGAGTACTGGTAAGGTACACATCAATTACATGTATATCACATATACCTTTCGTGATGCCGGCCTTCTTGTCCGCTAAGTATTTGGGGCAGTTCCGCTTCCAGTGACCACTTCCCTTGCAATAAAAACACTCAGTCTCGGGCTTGGGTCCATTCTTTGGCTTCTTCCCGGCAGCTTGCTTACCGGGCGCGGCAACTCCCTTGTCGTCCTTCTTGAAGTTCTTCTTACCCTTTCCTTTCTTGAACTTAGTGGTTTTATTCACCATCAACACTTGATGTTCCTTTTTGACTTCTACCTCTGCTGATTTCAGCATTCCAAATACTTCAGGAATGGTCTTTTCCATCCCCTGCATATTGAAGTTCATCACAAAGCTCTTGTAGCTTGGTGGAAGCGACTGAAGGATTCTGTCAATGACCGCGTCATCCGGGAGATTAACTCCCAGCTGAGTCAAGCGGTTATGTAACCCTGACATAGTGAGTATGTTCTCACTGACAGAACTATTTTCCTCCATCTTACAGCTGAAGAACTTGTCGGAGACTTCATATCTCTCGACCCGGGCATGAGCTTGAAAAACCATTTTCAGCTCTTCGAACATCTCATATGCTCTGTGTCTCTCAAAACGCTTTTGGAGCCCCGGTTCTAAGCTGTAGAGCATGCCGCACTGAACGAGGGAGTAATCATCGGTACGTGTCTGCCAAGCGTTCATAACGTCTTGTTCTGTAGGGAGAATAGGTGCTTCACCTAGCGGTGCTTGTAGGACATAATCTTTCTTGGCAGCTATGAGGATGATCCTCAGGTTCCGGATCCAGTCCGTATAGTTGCTGCCATCGTCTTTCAGCTTGGTTTTCTCTAGAAACGCGTTGAAGTTGAGGACAACGTTGGCCATTTGATCTACAATACATGTTGTAAAGATTTTAGACTAAGTTCATGATAATTAAGTTCATCTAATCAAATTATTCAATGAACTCCCACTTAGATAGACATCCCTCCAGTCATCTAAGTATAACATGATCCGAGTTAACTAGGCCGTGTCCGATCATCATGTGAGACGGACTAGTCAACATCGGTGAACATCTTCATGTTGATCGTATCTTCTATACGACTCATGCTCGACCTTTCGGTCTTCTGTGTTCCGAGGCCATGTCTGTACATGCTAGGCTCGTCAAGTCAACCTAAGTGTTTGCATGTGTAAATCTGTCTTACACCCGTTGTATGTGAACGTTGGAATCTATCACACCCGATCATCACGTGGTGCTTCGAAACAACAAACTGTCGCAACGGTGCACAGTTAGGGGAAACACTTTCTTGAAATTATTATGAGGGATCATCTTATTTACTACCGTCGTTCTAAGTAAACAAGATGCAAAAACATGATAAACATCACATGCAATCAAATAATAATAGTGACATGATATGGCCAATATCACATAGCTCCTTTGATCTCCATCTTGGGGCTCCATGATCATCTCGTCACCGGCATGACACCATGATTTCCATCATCATGATCTCCATCATCGTGTCTCCATGAAGTTGCTCGCCAACTATTACTTCTACTACTATGGCTAACACGTTTAGCAATAAAGTAAAGTAATTTACATGGCGTTTCTCAATGACACGCAGGTCATACAAAAAAATAAAGACAACTCCTATGGCTCCTGCCGGTTGTCATACTCATCGACATGCAAGTCGTGATTCCTATTACAATAGCATGAACATCTCATACATCACATATATATCATTCATCATTCATCACAACTTTGGCCATATCACATCACAAAACACTTGCTGCAAAAACAAGTTAGACGTCCTCTAATTGTTGTTGCAAGTTTTACGTGGCTGCAATAGGGTTCTAGCAAGAACGTTTTCTTACCTATGTGAAAGCCACAACGTGATTTGTCAACTTCTATTTACCCTTCATAAGGACCCTTTTCATCGAATCCGCTCCAACTAAAGTGGGAGAGACAGACACCAGCCAGCCACCTTATGCAACTAGTGCATGTCAGTCGGTGGAACTGGTCTCACGTAAGCGTACGTGTAAGGTTGGTCCGGGCCGCTTCATCCCACAATACCGTTGAAGCAAAATAAGACTAGTAGCGGCAAGAAAGTTGACAACATCTACGCCCACAACAAATTGTGTTCTACTCATGCAAAAGAACTACGCATAGACCTAGCTCTGATACCACTGTTGGGGAACGTTGCAGAAAACAAAAAATTTCCTATGTTTCACCAAGATCCATCTATGAGTTCATCTAGCAACGAGTGATCGGATTGTATCTACATACCTTTGTAGATCACGCGCGGAAGCGTTCAAAGAACGGGGATGAGGAAGTCGTACTCGACGTGATCCAAATCACCGGAGATCCTAGCGCCGAACGGACGGCACCTCCGTGTTCAACACACGTACGGTCAGCGTGACGTCTCCTCCTTCTTGATCCAGCAAGGGGGGGAGGAGAGGTTGATGAGGATCCAGCAGCACGACGGCGTGGTGGTGGATGCAGGAGTCACCGCAGCAGGGCTTCCCCGTTCTACTACGAGAGGGAGAGGTGTAGCAGGGGAGAGGGAGGCGCCAAGACTCAAGGGTACCGCTGCCCCCTCCCTCCCCTCCCCTTTATATAGGCCCCCTAGGGGGTGTGCCGGCCCTAGGAGATGGGATCTCCTAGGGGGGGCGGCGGCCAAGGGGTGGAGTGCCCCCCAAGTTAGGTGGTGCGCCCCCCCCACCCTAGGGTTTCCCACCCTAGGCGCATGGGGTGGGCCAAGGGGGGCGCACCAGCCCACTATGGGCTGGTTCCCCTCCCCACTTTGGCCCATGAGGCCCTCCGGGATGGGTGGCCCCACCCGGTGGAACCCCGGGACCCTTCCGGTGGTCCCGGTACAATACCGGTGACCCCCGAAACTCTCCCGATGGCCGAAACTGCACTTCCTATATATAATTCTTCACCTCCGGACCATTCCGGAACTCCTCGTGACGTCCGGGATCTCATCCGGGACTCCGAACAACTTTCGGGTTACTGCATATTATATCTCTACAACCCTAGCGTCACCGAACCTTAAGTGTGTAGACCCTACGGGTTCGGGAGACATGTAGACATGACCGAGATGGCTCTCCGGTCAATAACCAACAGCGGGATCTGGATACCCATGTTGGCTCCCACATTCTACTTGATGGTATCATCGGATGAACCACGATGTCGAGGATTCAAGCAACCCCGTATACAATTCCCTTTGTCAATCGGTACGTTACTTGCCCGAGATTCGATCGTCGGTATCTCAATACCTCGTTCAATCTCGTTACTGGCAAGTCACTTTACTCGTACCGTAATGCATGATCCCGTGACCAGACACTTGGTCACTTTGAGCTCATTGTGATGATGCATTACCGAGTGGGCCCAGAGATACCTCTCCGTTATACGGAGTGACAAATCCCAGTCTTGATCCGTGTCAACCCAACAGACACTTTCGGAGATACCCGTAGTATACCTTTATAGTCACCCAGTTACGTTGTGACGTTTGGTATACCCAAAGCACTCCTACGGTATCCGGGAGTTACACGATCTCATGGTCTAAGGAAAAGATACTTGACATTGGAAAAACTCTAGCAAACGAACTATACGATCTTGTGCTATGTTTAGGATTGGGTCTTGTCCATCACATCATTCTCCTAATGATATGATCTCGTTATCAATGATATCCAATGTCCATAGTCAGGAAACCATGACTATCTATTGATCAACGAGCTAGTCAACTAGAGGCTTACTAGGGACATGTTGGTGTCTATGTATTCACACATGTATTACGATTTCCGGATAACACAATTATAGCATGAATAAAAGACAATTATCATGAACAAGGAAATACAATAATAATCCTTTTATTATTGCCTCTAGGGCATATTTCCAACAACAAATTCCAGCGAGACCTGACTGTTTCTTCTGCGGTCGGCTGGAAAGTATTGAGCACGCGTTGCTGTTTTTCCCAGATGCTAGGGCTGTTTGGGACGGAGTCAAGGAGTTCTTCGACGTTCATCTTCGCAGGTCTTCCTTCTCCTCTCCAAAGCAATGGCTGTTTGAGTTCATGTCTTCTTGTTCTGATCAGGAGGCGACTGTTCTAACGGTTGCCATTTGGCACATATGGGAGGCCCGTAATGAAGCAAAGAATGAGCCTACTGCTCCTTCTCCTGGGAGTACAGCTGCTATAATCAAAGCTTACATTGAGCTCATTTGTCAGCATCTTTTCAATCCTGTACCTGCTCCTAGGCGTGAGACCTCGTCTTCTGTCCGCCTTTGGGCTCCGCCGCCGCAAGGTACTCTGGTTGCGTTCTCTGATGCCGCTGTTTGTGAGGAGCTGGGCACCTCCAGTGTGGGTGTGGTGATTCTCAACCATGTGGGGAATTGTGTGGCTGCGTGCTCTGAACCTTTAAGGGGAGTGCGATCACCGGAGCTGGCTGAAGCAATGGCTCTTCGACGTGCTGTCACATTAGTCCGGGAGGAGGGCTTTACTGATGTTATGTTCAAAACTGATTGCCTCTCGGTGGTGCAGCGTTTACAGTCTCCGCTCTTGGATCGCTCGGTGGTGGGCTCTGTTCTTAAGGATGTCAAGGCTTTGGCTAATGGCCTCTCTTCTTTGGCATTTCATCATGTTCGTCGGCATTGTAATGTGGTAGCTCATGTACTAGCTAGATCAAGTTTGGGCTCTTCTAGCCTTTCTATTTCTCGTTTTGCTCCGGATTTCATCCGGGAGACCCTTTGTAAATTTGTTGCTTGATCAATAAAGGCCGACGTTCTCTCAAAAAAAATCACTCCTTATCCCGAATTAATTGCCCCAGAATCCCGAATCAACTCATCTCACCCTGTTCTCATCTCTCTCGCACCCATCCCTCCTCAGCTCCCTCCTCGTCATTCCCCTTCACGGCTTCACCGCCCCTGCCTCCTCTCCACATCGCCGGTGCGCCGTCAAGCCCGGGGGCAGGGCGGAGACTGGCGCACAAACTGCTCGTCCACGATCTCGCAAACTGCATAACCATCATGCTTATCTTCACCAAGATCTGACCCTACTCCACTTGCAGTTGTGGCATGCGTCGACCTCGCCGGAGCGTCGACTCTATTCGGGAAGGAGGCCACCATGAGTAGATTACTGAAGGTTTCTCCCATCCAATCCCATCCTCATCTGACCTAGGGTTTGAGTCATCTCCTCTTAATACAAACACTGTACAATTCCTATATTGCTACTGCTAGTTGGTTTTGGGCATAATTGTTTTCTGCAATTTGTGTGACCTTATATCTATTCAATGTCTTGGTTAATCCCATGTTTGTGGGTATGATTTTGTGACATTCATTCTGTATTCAATCACTAAATTGCAACCCTTTTCACCTCTTTGTTGTCTATGTTCCATGTTGAAGGCACCACATGCGGCAGGTTGTAGGAATCTGATCTAGGTTCTGATTCTCATTCATACCATGATTACAACTTTACATGCTTCATACGTATTGTATTTTTGCATTGGAAATCCGTATCAGCTTGCTACATATTTTTCATGCTAGCGCTTACTGAGTCTAGTTTTGCCTTGTACATTTCAAACTTGTGCTTCTACATTGAGTTTAGTTTTGCTTCATCCGCATGCTTCATGTATGTTTGCAGATGTCATGTATATATTTTCTTAATTGAAAACTAACTCACGCTTCCTGAATTCCACACATATTATGCACAAGTCAATCACCCCTTTATGGACTTAGTTTGAACCACTGCGTAGAAATCTTTTGTATTCCCATTTAGAAAAAAAATATGTGCATCCACCATGTAGATATTATGTTGAGATTGTATGAATATAATGCATCCAAATTTTCATGATTCGTATGAATCATATTCTTCATGGTATACAGTTTGTTTCATACGCCACATATATAGTTATGCTTCATATCTTTCACACTTGTGCTTCTACATTTTGTTCGGTTTGCTTCATTTCCATGCTTTGTATATCATTTATCATATGGCAAGAATCATCTTTGTATACACATGAAACAACTCATACTTCTAAATTTCTGCAAGGTTGACGGGAGCGGAAAAAAATGTTTTGCCAAATGGTGAAATAACATGGTGGTCGATGGTGGGCCTAGCGTGCAGCGTGTGATCGTGCATCTTAGTGCTGAGTGTTATGGTCATCAGCTTCGCACTCGGTTGCTTAGAGAAAAATGATTGTGGATAATGAAGCATGGTTTGTTGTGTAGGAAGCTTGACTTTCCTATGATGGAAGCAAAATGTGCACATTTGTATTTGTATTTGCATTCGTTACTTGGCGGAAACATTGGTGTGATGTTTGAAAACAAAATATACCATTATACAAGGCAAAAGGTTCTGTCAAATGTATACGTTCGTTACTTTGTGGTGGTGTATATTCTTGTTTTGTGCTTCCATACGATTCCTTTTGCGAAGCAAATGTTCTCTCAAATGTGAATATTATTTTTGGTATACCAAATAATGCTTCCAAAGCAACTAAGAAATGCTACCGTATCATGGAAATAATGCTTCCGTAGATAGAAAAATAAAATGATTTGTATCATATTATCGAATTATATGTTTCCATAGCAACAATGCTTCCATAGATGAAAAGTAATGTTTCCATGCAACCTTACCCTGAAAATTTTGCATCTGCAATTTTCTTTTTCTTTTTTTATATTTGTTTGTTGGAAGCAAATCACAAGTTTCAAAAAAGAAAAACATGTTGCTCTAAAAGCATCTGCGAAAATAATTATACTTTTAGTATTTGTTTGTTGGAAGCAAATCACAAGTAGTTAATAGGAAACTGATTAGACGTAATTAGTGGGAAAATCCCGTAACTAATGTGGGGCATCCATTAATGAAGCAATCAAACACACCATGCATGTGGGTTGTACCACCTGATCTGACGAACATGATACATCTGATCCTACGGCCATTTACTGGTCTCATGGGAAGCAGGGATCAGTAGTCTGATATCCCTGCGACTCTTTGCTGTAAGTAAGAATCAAGTCCAAGTGGGTATAGATGGACAAGAGAGCATAAATTAAATACTCCCTCCGTCCCATAATATAAGAGCGTTTTTTACACTAGTGTAGTGCCAAAAACGTTCTTATATTATGGAACGGAGGGAGTAGTTTATAAGCACCACAAGTAACTACAGTGCGTATAGATGGACAACAGAGCATAAACTAAATAGTTTATAAACACCACAAGCAACTGCAGTGTGTATATACACTGCCTTTTCTACTATATGCCAAATGTTCATTATACTCGGTACTAACTGCCTTTTGTTTTGTGTGCTTCCCTAAATTTGATACATGCCACCCTCCTGTAAACAGGGTCATTATCTTGTCATAGGAGCAAAGCAATCAAGGCAATTCCTAGAATTTCCAGCTGCCCGAAGACATGGTTCATCGTCAGTGCAAAGAAAGCTGCATTTTCTAAAATTTTGGCACGGTACCGGACAAATTTCTCAGGTTCGTCCATCGATGGGACGAATTTTCCCCCAAAATAAAGACACATACATGACAAAGGAAGCAAAGCCTGTGTTGTGCGCATAAAAAAAGTGAATCCTCATATTTGCAGGCCGAGGAACAGGGAAACAGCTGGTCACACAGATCTAGCCCAATAACACTCCCACGGCGTTTCTCTTTTAAGTAAAAATCCGAGAATTGGCCTCACAAGCTTGTACTATTTTTACGAAAAGGGATCGGCGCATTCAATACCTTCTCCGGAAGAGGTGCGGCTGATATGTAGGTGATGCCGCGAAGTAGTCTTGCATGAGCGGCTCGTTCCCAAGATGGCCGTTGCAAGGGATGCAAAGACGACCGATGGTTGATCCTTGCCGTCCCGAGATGGCCGCTAGATGGGAACACAATCACACGCGTGAAGGCTTTAGATGGTGGAGTAGATCGATTGATACTTGGAGCACAGTTATACATGAACTCTAAAAAATCTTTGATATTTAAGCCTAATAAATAGGTATATACTTAAGTTTTTTCCTAGAGTCAGGGCCGTCTCCAGGAATTTGGGGCCCCGGTGCGAAAAGAAAAATGGGGCCCTAAATTTCAAAAAATATACAATTATGCAAGCATAATCACCTAATTATGTATTAAAAAATTTATTATTTCATACAATGCTTAGAATATTCTGAAGTATCAATGCGAAATACTAAAACCAATAAACTGACCTTATTCTCTATTAAAAAGTGTCATCCGTCTTGTGTTCATTAAAATGAAATCTTCAATTACATCTTCATAATTAATCTTCTCCAAGACACCATTTTCAAGTGCTATTGTCGGATCAAGTCCATCCCAATTTCTAGGATGACATATATCAGGCTGAACGGAATTATTCATGTCAACCGAAATATTAGGATCATGGTCTTCATCTAAAATATTGACATCATTACCTTCATCAATTTCTGTAGCGTCAACCTCAACCTCTTGCGCATTATCACCAAGACCATGATCACCTTCATGAATTTCAGCAGTGACAACCTCAACCTCTACTGCATTATCATCGTGACCATCATCAATATTACCATCTGGAGTATGATTTATAGAATTAGTTTGGGGTACTTTCACAACATATTTATCAAGAGCACCCCTTCGAATTTCAGCATCTTCTTCTTATTTCTGTTTCTTCTTACACTTGAAGGCACCAGAATCATACTTTCTTCCAAAACTAGAATGCATGATTGTTTCTGTTTCAATGAAATTTATACTCTTTCAATTTATTTGAACCGATGAGCTCACATGAAATATAGGCTTGTGACATGTATAGGTAGTTCAAAAAACTTACAATCAGATAGAACCTTGATTTTGGACTTGGACGATAGTATGAGCAACTACTGAAATTCTTTAATCTGTGACTACTTCTGAACTTGAACGACTACACAAAAAATCGTTCCCAAACATATTAACACAACTTTGTAATTAGTATCAAAATTAGAGAAAAGGGGAGAGCGTAGGGAGCAGGGAGGGCACCACATGTCCACACAGGTTGGTCTTCTGTTCCTGTTGGACGGCACCGCGGCAGTGTCGGCCAGCCGCCGGCGCGACGGCATCCAGCGCTAGAAGTAGTCCGCTTCTTGCCCGTCGCCTCGCTGAACCTGCAAGGTTGCAACGCGATCGCCATCGAGCTGGCGATTCAGTCAGAAGCGACGGGGAGATGGAAAGCCTAGCGATCAGGCAGGGAATAGGAAGCGGAAGTTACGGAACGTACTGTGCTGGGGCTGTCGTTTCATCTACAATCGATCAAATCCATCTCATCCACGCGGCGGGAAAGCGTATCGCTCAAGACTTGACCGGACCAGGCCCAAGAAGGCCTAAAACTGAATTTTTTCCAGACTATACATATATGTATATGGACCCTAGTTGGGGGCCCTATGCGAGCGCACAGCTCGCACAGGCCCTTGGACGGCCCTGCCTAGAGTAGGGGGCAATGGCCCCCTTTGGCCCCAATGAAGGTCCGCCGCTACAGATATTTGCAGATATTTTTATATATACATGTTTAACATTTTATATATACACGTTTAATATTTTCCCAAATACATGATTAATATTATATGATGTCTACTTTTTCTTCGTACACGTGGTACATTTTTCTTATACATCTGATACATTTTTTATACATGTTTGACATTTTATATATACACAATTAATATCTTCCCAATACATGATTAATTTATTCGATGTCTACTTTTTCCATACACATTGTACATTTTGTGTATGCATCTAGAAGATTTTTATATACATGATTAATGTTTTTGAAATCTTATATTTTTATGTTCTACTCTTTTTCATACATATTGTACAATTTTTCTTATACATCATAAACATTTTTCAAATGCATAATTACCATTTTCAAAAAATTATGTAAAATATTTTTATATTTAGAATATTTGGAGTATAAGCAAAAGTAAAAAATAAAGCAAAAAATGAAAATGAAAAAAAAACAAGGCAGTGGCCTCCCGTGCGCTAGCACGGGCCTGCCCGGCTGCAGACCGGGCTTGCCCAACGCCAACCTCTGGTGACAGCGAGGAAGGAATTGTCGGAGGGAGTAAACCTAGGCGGCATGGTGGGGCCGTCGCGGGGGGGGGGGGGGAGGGGGGGGGGGTTGAAGCCCGACCTGAAACCGCATGGCAATACGTGGGCCGTAATTATTTTGTATTATCATTCGG